>NC_065536.1:37364353-37669353 GCF_932294415.1 Quercus robur | reverse complement strand
ATTACCTATAGGCAGGCCAAATCTAGAGTCTTACCACATGGATTATACACTTATCTGCCCATACCTAGTGCACCTTGGGTCGATATTTCTATAGATTTTGTTTTAGGCTTTCCTAGGTCAAGGAAAGGTAGGAATTTGATTTTTGTGGTAGTTAATAGGTTTTCAAAGATGGCACATTTCATATCTTGTCATAAAATCGATAATGCAACTCACATCACTGATTTGTTCTTTAGAGAGATAGTATGACTCCATGGTGTTCCTATGAGTATTGTGTCTGATTGTGATGTTAAGTTCCTTAGCTATTTTTGGAAAGTCTTGTGGGGAAAGTTGGGGACTAAACTATTATTTTCGACTACTTGTCACCCCCAAATGGATGGACAAACTGAGGTAGTGAATAGAACTTTATCTACTTTATTACGTACTATAATTCATAATAACTTAAAAAATTAGAAGGATTGTTTGCCATTCATTGAGTTTGCATATAATCGAAGTGTTCATTCTACTACTAATTTTCACCATTTGAGATTGTTTTTGGTTTTAATCCACTAACTCCTTTAGATTTGCTACCTTTGCCAGTTAATGAAATGGCTAGTTTGGATGGTCAAAAGAAGGATGAAATGGTGAAGAAACTCCATGAAAGTGTACGACAACATATAGAAAAGAAAAATGAGCAAATGCGATCAAAATCAACAGAGCTATCAACAAGTCCTCTTTGAATCGGGTGATTGGGTTTGGGTGCATAGGATAAATTAAAGATTTCCAACCCGTAAGTGGTCCAAGCTACATCCTAGAGGGGATGGTCCATTTCAAGTCCTTGCGAGAATCAATGATAATGCATACAAGTTGGATCTTCCAGGTAAGTATAACATTAGTGCTACATTTAATGTTTCTAATCTTTCTTCTTTTGATGTAGGTGACAATTCGAGGACGAATCCTTTTGAAAAGAGGGGGAATGATGAGAATTAACAAGCATTAAAGGATCCATTGCATGTTCTAGTTGGGCCTATTACTAGAGCAAGATCCAAGAAGATCAAAGAAGCACTTAATGGGCTGATTCTAACACAGGACATTCCAAGCTTGGCCCAAAAGAAGATGAAGGCATAATAAATTTAATCCAAGCTATTGATAGGGCTGATTTGACTTAATTAGGCGTGATTTTTGGTATGGATTAATGGCTAGTTGACATTCCAGCTGCATACCAATTAATAGCTATTTTTCCTATTCAAGAGCTACTAATTTTAGACCAAATCCGCCTTAATTTTAGGCTTCTATTATTTAGTATTTTTTTTCTTCCTATTTTCAGTCATGTCTTATAAATAGCATGCACTCATTGTAATGGAGGATTATTAAATTAAAAAAAAAAAAAAAAAAAAACGTGAGGTTTTGCTTCTACTTTTTGTTCTTCAAGAACTATGAACTTATCAGGGATTCTTCCTTGTGGCATTCAAATTTTATACCTTCGATTCATGATTCAGTTTTAATCATTGGGTCAAGGTTTGTTACTTATACCTTTGGTTCTCGTTTTATTTATAAATGTTGGGTCAGGGTTTCTATTAAAATCTGAATTTTAGCTTTCTTTGGCAAGTGTTCCAATATTATTTATTGGGTCTCAAAGCATATCGATTAAGGTTTGCATCATTTACTTTTATGCTTTTGTTTTGTGTGTGTAAAAATCCAAAAACACATAAAAAGTGAAAAATTCAAAAAGTTGGATCGTATATGTTTGAGCACATATCACATGTGAGTTTAGCCTAGTACCTCCGTACTAATGGCGTAGTGCATTTACGAGCTTAGCTTGTTATGTATGCACATTTCTTAAGTGTGAGCGAAATCTAGAAATCTATGTTTGATTGTTGTGAATAGATCTTCAAGTTTGTCATGAATGATTAGTAAAAAGTCTTGTTTGATTTTGATACATGCGTAGATTTGTTCCTATATATCTCCTCACATTTATTTTTATGTCAAAAAGCTTGACAAATGTCTATCTCTAAAAAGAGAAAGAGATGAATAACCTTGCTTCGAAAACTAGTTTGATTAGGAAAATGTGAAGCAAAATATATTCAAAATGTATGATGTCAAAGCCAAAGGCTTATTCCTCAAAGATATATCAAAACTTTCATGGCATCATTGCTCAAAAATTGAGTTGTATTCATAAAAGAAAGTACGAAAAATGGAAGCCAAATGAAAAGCTTTCAATCAATGTAAACACCTTGGTGGGGGTCCTATATGTTCATTTCTACTAGTGAGATTGGTCACTTGACTTCGTGCTAGTTGTGTATGACTTGATTGAATTGATCATTGAAGCTTCATACTAGACTATGGACTAGTTCATGCTTGATTCACACACACAACACACTAGTCTAATGTTCAATGAATGCCTATTTCATTTATGTAATTGTACGTGTTCAAATATGATGTGTGTGTGCTCAACCATATGTGGATCAAACCAAAAATATTTTTGATCATTTTATTTGTATTTGGAATTGTTTTTCATCACTCTTTGTTTCTAAGTTTTGTACTTAGTTTGTTTTTCAATGTTTCAAGCTTGTTTATGTGTTGAAAAATAGGGGTCAGAATCTTTCGCGAGTCGTTCGTGACTTGGCTGTGAGTCGCAAAGTTGAAAAATGCATTTTTGGTCATTAGGTAGTGAGTTTCATGAGTATCTCACGAGTAGGCTATCTTGCGAAATTCCCATATTAGTTATTTTATGGGTATTTCATGAGCTTTTGGTCCAATACTCCTCATATGACTCTTTTATGACTCCTATCGTCTCCCAAACCCTTATTTCAATGTTTCTACATCAAAACCTAACTATAATCAATTGTTTTTCATTCCATTAACATCTCTAAGGTAATCTTTAACTCTTTTCATTGATTTTAATCTTTAGATTATGTTTTTGGGGGATTTTGTGTTCATGGTTGAAATTTTCACCAAAGGGGTTGGGAAAACTTATTTTTGTCTACCTTTTTGACTGGGTTTTTTTTTTAAATGTCTATTTGCTACGGATGTTGGCCCCTTGTGGCATTCTAATCATGTATTACGGATAAATTTTTGCATGTTCATGCATTGTTCATGTTCAATATATCAACAACATGATGTGTTATACCATATTGTATATGCTAGAGCGGATACGAAAGGGGAAGTATAGAATAGAAACACTAAGAACACGAGAGTTACGTGGGTCATCCTTGTCAAGCTACATCCATAGAGGAATCCCTTAAGGGCTACATCTTTATTGTATAAAAATATAGTACAAAAACCTATGTTACAATGAACTCTAACATGAGTATATATAGGTGACTAAACCCTAGACTACTAGTACAAGTAGGAGTGGGCTTAGGCCTATTACATTGGGCTAATGTGTCTAATATATCTCTAGCACCTTCCCCCAAACTCAAGGTGGAAGCTCAATGAAGACTTGAAATTGGATAAGCACAAGAAGATCACTTGGATATGCCTTAAAGAATGCCTTTGAAGAAACCACAATGAAGAATGTGCCAATTGATCAAGATAAGCCCTTTCAAAAATTTTAACTTTTGGTCAAAGGTCAACACAAAAGTCAAAGTCAACGAAGGTCAAAGTCAATGGTCATTCAAAAGTCAACGGGTCAAGGTCAATCAACGGCTACACTGTCCTGGTCGGTTCCGATTTTCTGGTTCTGGTCACAGATCGTATTGCAGAGCCACTGACGTCATACAATGACGTGTCAATGACATGGACTAGGGTTGATGTGGACATGCTTGCGTGGTTGCTGATGTGGATTGATGACGTTAGATGACATCAGTAGGGGCTTTTTAGCGCGTGGTTAAAGCATGAGATAACCACCGTCGTGTGTAAGAGAACCCAGAAATCAGTCGGCACGTGGAGGCGCATGTATCAGTGGTTAAAAGTTAGATTTCTTCCATAGGCAGATCGACGATCGACATGGCCGATAGGACGGCGCGTGTGGCTGATGGATGAGCTACACATGAGGAAATCGTGGTGGCACGTAGAAGAAAGAGCCGAGGACTCTGTCCGCACGTGGAAGCACGTGCGATTGCTTATAGTTGTCGAATTTCTAGGTTTTTCTCGCAAGAGGCTGAGGAGCACATCTATATGGTCGGTTTTGTTAGGTGAAGGCTTGATTTGTACAGATTGCTTAGGCTTGAGGATCTTGACACAGCAGTGAGCCATGGCAACTACATGATGCCGTGAAGTCTAGATTTGAAGTTAAGTATGAGCATTGTGAATTTGTGCTATGCATGTATTAATCTTCTTTACTGTGTAGAGATGTTTGTTTGATGTCAAGAACGAAATTTGGCTCTAATATCATGTTAAATATATTAGCAATACAATGTGTTATACCATATTGTATATGCTAGAGTAGATGCGAAAGGAGAAGCATAGAATAGGAACACTGAAAACACGAGGATTATGTGGTTCAACCTTGTCGACCTACATCCATGGAGGAATCCTTTAAGGGCTACATCTTTATTGTATAAGAGTGCAGTACAAAAACCTGTGTTACAATGAACCCTAACATGAGTATATATAGGTGACTAAACCCTAGACTATTAGTACAAGTAGGAGTGGGTTTGGGCCCATTACATTCGGCTAATATGTCTAATATATCTCTAACAATTATATATATATATATATATATAGTGTGTGTGCACACTAGGGCTTTGATAAAATGTCTCTATGGTATTTTTGTTTTCACTTTTTTGGACTCTAATGTGTACCAAACTTTGGAGCTTTTCATGTTTCCTCATTAGGAACATGTTTGGTTTATTGGTTGTGTATTTTACACACCTTGTCCCACATGTGAATTTCTCACGCTTTGTTTATGCATTGCACATAGCCACCTCTTGCACACACTTTTGCTAGTCTTGTCATGCCTTGGTCTATATCTTGTTTCTTCATCCTTAGCATGTCATGTTTTACTTTATGCTTTGTTGCATTGTGTTTTTAAGGTGTTTTGTTTTTTGTTTGAGCTTCATTTTCTCAATAATCTTGCACCCTTCATGCATCATTATCCTTGTTCATATTTTTTTTTTCTTTCCCTCCTTTCTCTTGATTCATTTGTCTATTAGTGACAAAAAGGGGGAGAGTATACTAGAGTGTATTGTCATTTCTTATAACTCTTGCGCATTCTTAGAGGGAGAAATTCTATCTCGTGCACATTTGTAGGGGGAGAAATTCCATAGAAGAGATGCATATACCAAGGGGGAGAAGACATCTTTTATAAGAAAACCTTATTTTGTTTGCTTTAGATTATGTTTATTTTCTTGTTTGTTTTATGGTGCTTTGAGTTATGTTTAGTATCTATGCTTTGTTGCTCTTATCGCATCATTTTTGTGTGTTGGACATGCATACAACTTATGCTATTGCGTTTTTTTTAATTGCATGTTTGGATGATCATTTGCTTTGCTATATGATCATTGTAGTCATTTTCATCTTATGCTATAAGATCATTTGCTTTAGATGATCATATGTTTCACATCATATTTACTTTATATTTACTTGTTACATTATATTTGTCCTTTATTACTTGCTATACCTTGAGGGTCTAATGTGTTTTGTCCAGATGTTTCAGGTTACAGGTATATATGTTCCAAGTTTATCACAGGTTTTAGATTTAGGTGTGAGTGAGTTTTGCCATTGTTCCCAGACTCACGTTTAAGTCTAGAGCCTATTATATGGTGTTTTTGTCATGGAATAGCCAAAGGGAGAGATTGTAAAGTTGTGATTTACAACTATATTTTATGTTGGTTTATTCTAATACAAAAAGTGTTGTAATTGTATTAATTTTGTTCCTTGTATTTTGTGGGATTTTATTGTATTGGGTTTAGTATTAAGTTGGTGAAGAATTAAGCTTGCAATGAAAATCAGTGCAGTTTTGCGACCACCTCACGAGAATCTCGCAAATAAAGGTTCCCACAAAAAGGCCACATGAGAAGCATATGTTGGAATCAAGTGTCAGGCTGTATTTCGTGAGTACTTCGCGAGAAAGGCCATCTCGCAAGGTACCCACAAAACTCTCTGCCTAGAGGATTTTAAGTGTGACTTTCTTACCCTTCACCCATACTATATATACCCTTATTACCCACAAAAGTAAAAGAGGCTATTCAGAGAAAACCCTAGAGATGTTTCTACAACACGCCCACCTTTTAGAGAGAGAGCTACTCATCCTTTAGTGTGAAATCATTATAGTCTCTTCTCCTTCCCTCTCCCATCGTTATACCTTGAGAGGAGATTTTTATCCAAACACAAACCCACACATATTCAGAGTGTAAAGAGTGTTTTGGAGCTTGGGAAGCTTTGGAGATTTGCCAAAAGAAGCCGATGAGGCTTGGTGGATGCAATCAGGTGGTATTGCAAGATCTGGAAAGCTAGTGAAGACAAGACTCTAAGATGTTTGTTGGTAGAAGGAGCTTGGAGGGTTCAAGTACATTAGGTAGACTAGGTTTGAAGGGTTTTTTGTTATTCGTGTATTCCAACTTATTTACTAGTGGATTGATTTCGACTTGAAAGGTCGCGGAGAAGTTTTTCGCCGAGTTCTTCGATTTCTTCTTCAATAACACGTCTTGGTGTTATCTTGTGTTTGCATCTCTCTTCCCTTACTTTTGAAACTTTATATTTATTGTTGCTTGCTTGCTTGGCTTAGAGAGTAGTTTTGGTGATTGCGCTTCATTTACTCTTGTTCCACACTTAGATAAGTTAGAGTAAAAACAATTAAGCTATAATTTTAAAATTGGGGGTCTAAACAAGTATTAGTGTTTTACACTAATTTGAGCTTTCATATATCATCTGGACTTCTTCAATGTCTTGCTTACTCATTAGGTACATTTTTCTTCCTTCAGTTTTTAGTCTGAAATGGTTGAGTAATATACGTATGTGAAGAGTCCAAACGTGAAGTATCATGCTGTTTTGGTCTCGTTCTAGCCAAAATCAATCAAGCATACTAAATCCATATATACATATGCCCTAAACTCTGAAAAGTGAAATAAATATAACAATAACAATAAATTAGTCCTCAATTTTGAGGTTCGACATTTATTCTCAACTAATATATAACCCGTGCATATGTGCGGTACAATTAAAAAAAATTACAATTACACACATATATGAATTCAAATTACTCTCTCTCTCTCTTATTTTTTTTATTTTAATTTCTTTTGGATATACACATGAGTTTACTTTTTCTTTTTTCTTTTTTTGTTTATTGAGTGTTTGATGATTTATTTATGTTGGATTCTTTATCTTTTGCACCTAATTTTATATATATATATATATATATGTTTTACCCACCCCCCCCCCCCCCTCCAATATATATATATTAATTGAAATTATACTACTTCTAGTGATTACCGAAAAAAAGAAAGAAAAAAGAAAGAGAATTAAAGAATGATATGCACATATAGTTAGCGTACATCATGATGACTACGCATGGTGGTATGTTCTATTCTATATCGAATCAAACAAAATAATACGGGCTTTATCAGGCTCATTAAACAAAAATATATTCCCAAATAGTTGCTTGAAAAATAGAGGATGTTGATTTCATTCATTTCACATTTTTGTCTACTTGAGCTTGTGTTAGGAAAAATTAATTTATCATTGTCCAACAGACTGAACGAATCATTTTGTACAAATACACACACACATATATATATATATAAAATCAAACAATTCCTCCCCTTATAAGTTTTCTTCCCAGTCCAACGAACTGTGAGAGACTTCATCGTTTTGCCTATATAATTATTAGAGTAATTTGTAAAGTTACGGAAGTAAACAAAGAGCTTCCAGTTTATTCTAAGTACAAATTTGAAAAAATAAAAATAAATAAATAAAAGGAAAGACTTTTTAGTGAAAGTGACACCCACCTTACAGCCAAGCCTTTTATAGGAAAGACGGACACAATCTCAGCCACTATCTGTTCCATTGAATGGGCATTTGACACCTAAAAAGGGCACGAGGAAGTGAGGAACCCAGCACTCCACTTGTTCTTTTTCTCTTGGGTACATAGGCACCCCTCAAAAGGAGATACCCATAATGAAAAGCGAAGACAGAAATTAAAGGGGTTGGTTAGCTAGAGTTCTATTTGTTTGGGACTAACATCTCTGAGAGCGATGCCGATGATAGTAAAGCTGCATTCTTAATTACTACTTTTCTTAATATGTAACACCGATTATGTTGACGTGGATAAATTGACCACTTGCAGTGATGTATTTTTAACGAATTATACTTAAGATATTGTCTTTAAATTTTGCTCAAATAAAAATAATGTGATGTCCGATTAATATGAAATAATTATTATTATTTGTGAAGCTTAATTATATATGTATGATATGTAAGTAAACAATAATTTTCTGTCCTTTTAATATATTAGATAGATAAGAGGCAAGTAAAATTAGTTTAAGATAATATCACTTTTATTTTGTCTTGACCAAAGTCGTTTTATAATTTCTTGTTTTTTTCTCTTGTAATTTTTTCTTTCTTTCTTTGAAATAGTAACAATATACTATTAATTTGGCAGCTTGAATATTTTCCTAATTAAACCCTTTGCAAGGTCCAATTAAACCCTTTGCAAGGTCCTTGGTTTTCTCTTGTAAAATTTAGTAGAATGTTTTAAGAATAAGTGGTAAGTATATAAGAATGTTAGATCATTCCAGCCAATACCATTTGTACGTGTCAAGGGTTAAAATTTACATATGATATAAATTTTTCTGTCCTCAACTCTTAAACTTGTCGGAATAATTTTTTTTTTTTTTTTAAATAAAATTCTTAAACTTCTTTTTTAAGATGAGACAGCACACGATCCTTTCGAATCATCGAATGCCATTCAAACACGTATTCAAGTACAAAAGAATGCACACTCAACAAGAAGGAAAGAAAAAAAAATACACAAGAATGAACATTGTAATTGATCAAATTCATCACCCCTATATCAAAATACTCCTTTGGTTGGGTCAATTGCAAGTTTTGGTGGTAGTTCTTTAAGGCCATAGTCTTATATATATATATATATATATATATATATTATGTATAATATATCATGAATCACACACCATAGTCTACTACTCTACTTCTCGTGTCTTCCTCGCTTTATAATTCACATGATTTGCTCTTGCATGTGATCCCTTCCCTCCTCTATATTAATTCTGTGCTTCCCCGCCGTTCATTCTCTCTCACCTCTTGAAATGATGCCCCCTGAGCAAGAAACTAACACTACTATCTCACTCGCAAACCGCTCTGAGAACGCTTGGGTCCATGCTGAGCCATCTGGTTCTACTACTACTGATGTTAGTCCTCGTTTGGAAGCTCAGATGCCAGACCAACAACAAGCAAACTCAGCCTGCAGATTCTCCATTCTCCACCGATCCTTACGCCCCGTTACACTCAAGGTACATATAAGTGTCGCGTGAACTTAGTATTGCCTGGACTTTATTGCGACAGTTCACATAATTAAACCTTTTTAATTGTTACAAACAATAGCATCTTATTGCAATGACTTGATGGTTATTAAAATGATTATTACAAGTTTTTTCTTTTTTGTTGTGTGCAGTTTGAAGACGTGACATATAGTATAACATTGAGAATCAGTAGTACAGGCAAGGACTCATCTCCATGTTTGAGTCCTACTCATGAGCCCAAACCAACTCGCACTCTGCTGCACGGTGTCAGCGGTGTTGTTAGACCAGGCGAGCTTCTAGCAATGCTGGGTCCATCAGGCAGTGGCAAGACCACTCTACTAACTGCCTTAGCAGGCCGTTTACCCGGAAAAGTCTCTGGCACCATAACATACAACGGGAAAGCCTTCTCTAGCTCCATGAAGCGAAAAACAGGGTTTGTTACACAAGACGACGTGTTATACCCTCACCTCACTGTGCTCGAAACCTTAACCTATGCAGCCTTGTTAAGGTTACCTAAAGAGCTTTCAAAGCAAGACAAAATTGAGCAGACTGAGATGCTTATACGAGAGCTTGGACTCGCACGATGTCGTAATGGTGTTGTGGGTGGAACCCTTTTGAGAGGTATTTCAGGTGGGGAAAGGAAACGGGTCAGTATTGGGCAAGAGATGTTGGTGAATCCGAGTCTGTTGTTGCTTGATGAACCCACTTCCGGGTTGGATTCCACGACGGCTCAGCGTATTGTAGTGACGTTGAGAGGGCTGTCACGCGGTGGCAGGACGGTGATCACCACCATTCATCAGCCTTCTAGCAGGTTGTATAGGATGTTTGACAAGGTGGTTGTATTGTCTGATGGATGCCCCATTTATAGTGGCAAGGCGGATCAGGTCATGGACTATTTTGGTTCCATTGGTTATGTGCCCGCCTTCAATTTTGTCAACCCAGCTGATTTTCTGCTTGATCTTGCTAATGGTATGGATTTTTCTTTTTTAACTTCCATAAATAGTATAAAAAGAGAAAAATCATTTTAATGTCTTCATTTTGTAAACAAAATAATAGGACTTAATTAGCTTGGCTCCATTACTAAAGTACATGCACTGGACCCAAGCAAGCTTTGCCCACAATAATATAGCCAAAATCTAATTGCAATTAAACATCTAGGTAATTATTATTGTTATAATTATTACTGTCATATCATTAATACTATTACTTTTTTTTTTTTTTTTTTTTACTATTCATTTTTTGATCTTTTATCAATACGTAGAAAGGTTTTCCTAGCTAATACATTTAAAAAGAGTAAAAGCGATACACAACTCCAATAGTTATATTAGGTTTTAAATCTCTCTCTCTCTCTCTCTAACTTGATACAATTTTATAACATGGTACTTATTAATGGCTATATGCTCTTACATGTATGTATGTGTAAACATCACACGTGTCCATGACACACAAAACAGAACCACAACTTATTACCCAAAAAGAAACTTTTTATACAGTTGTTGATTGATGAGTTTAGGTAAGAGTCCGTTTCCGAAATTTAATAATGCTGGTGGAAAAGATATCATTACAGATAGATAATTTTTTTTTTTTTTTTTTTTGGAGACGTCATTACAGATAGATAATGATCCCGTTATTTAGGGGCAACAGGATTGTTCATGTTATACATAGAAACCACACAAAATAGACTCCAACTCAGTTTTGTTGTTTCTCCAAAAAAAAAAAAAAAATATTCAGTTTTGTCGTATGTGAATTTATTTTGTATAAAATATATATATATATATATATATATCAAACAAACTACTTGATACCTTGTTTATAAAAAATAAAAAATAAAAAAACTACTTGATACTTTTGTATAATAAATATTGTAAAAGAATATATAGCGAAGCGGTGGTCTATTTCTCATCGCCAAAGAGAGTTTTAGAAAATGAGTCTAAATCTGATTTATAAAGTGGCCTTGCCTTCACAAAGCTGGGTTACCAATACCATTAAAAAACGTGGGGTTAATGAAAGGATAAAAGTTCTTATTTTATTAACAAATTCAATTATGCAAATTGAAAAGCCATATATATATATATATATATATATTGAACTGCTTTTTTATCACTCTCAACAGCAAAGAACTTTTGGTGACTCGACGAAGCATTTGTGCAGTCAATAAAGCGGGTCACAAAGCTTATTAGGAGGATGATTCTTGTATTTTATTTTATTTTTTCCTAAATCATTTTTGTTTTTGGCATAACAAATTTTTCCTTACTGATGTTGATTGTGTGTTAATATATAGTTGAACCGTGTGGTCAAACAAACACGTCTTGAATCATTGAATTGTGCTTGGCCCTTCCCCACTACATTATTTACTTACGTTTGGTCTTTCCCTACTGCCTTATTAGCCAGGTTATTACTACTATTTGGACTGTCAATCGTGTTGGGATCCCAAGTATAGCTGGGTGTTACACGTATTAGTCTTGACGAATGCACAATCACTCTCATTATTTCTGATTTTTAAATGAAAGACCTTGTTGCATTCTATTTATTATTCTAGATTTCTACTCTATTTCCTTATAATAATTATATTAAGATACTTTGTCCATGTAGGTATAGCTCCTGATGTAAGACAGGATGACCAGATAGAGTTTCAGGGCAGATTAGACCATGATGATCAAAATTCAACCAAACAGTCCCTAATTACATCTTACAGAAAGAACCTATATCCGGCCTTGAAGGCTGAGATTCACACAAGTTTAAGAGACCCAAATCTTTCTACATCTGGAAGATTATCATCAAGAAGTAAGTTTGATCTTTCTAATCTGCGTGGATTTGTTTGAATGTTGCTATCCTATGCAGTGTTCACCAAAGTTAATAAGAAAAGCCACAAAACATATCCTTTTTTGGGTACTACTATTTTTGCATAGTTTGTACTAACTGTCAGTCTGTTAACAGGTAGTGAGAATCAATGGACCACCAGCTGGTGGGAGCAATTTAAAGTACTGCTGAGAAGGGGTTTAAAAGAGAGGAAGCATGAATCTTATTCTGGCTTAAGGATTTTTCAGGTCATGTCTGTCTCAGTTCTGTCAGGCCTATTGTGGTGGAGGTCTGACACTTCAAACATTCAAGATCAGGTATGACTATGAGGGCCATAAAACTTTATTTCAACTTTCAAGCTCATCTTAAGCAACTTCAAGGATGACTGACTTTTTATTAATTGCCACTAAAATACTACTCCGCTTAGAGTCTAGTCCTCCAATGCACTGAATTGACACGTAACGTCGGACCTATATTACAGTGCACAAGAGCGTTTGTTTTTTCTCATATAAATGCTTGTATTGTTCAATATAAGCAATCATTATTTGCTTTCATCTTTCTCCAACCAAACAACATTTTTGAAATGTAAAACATTTTTTACCTGGTTTGCTTGCAAGTTGGACACTGTTACTAACAAAAAAAATAAAAATACTTTGCAACAGGTTGGGCTTCTCTTTTTCTTCTCCATCTTCTGGGGCTTTTTCCCCCTATTCAATGCCATATTTGCGTTTCCTTTGGAGCGTCCAATGCTAATAAAAGAACGTTCCTCAGGGATGTACCGTCTCTCCTCCTATTACTTTGCTCGAATGGCTGGGGACTTGCCAATGGAGCTTGTGCTACCAACTGTGTTTGTAACAGTCACTTACTGGATGGGTGGTCTCAAGCCTTCACTAGTTACGTTTGTACTAACCCTCTTGATTATTCTATTTAATGTGCTAGTCTCCCAAGGGCTAGGCCTTGCACTTGGGGCAATCCTGATGGAAGTAAAGCAGGCAACAACTCTGGCCTCTGTGACCATGCTTGTGTTCTTACTAGCTGGAGGATACTACATTCAGCACATTCCATGTTTTATAGCTTGGTTGAAGTACATTTCTTTTAGTCACTTCTGTTACAAGCTCCTTGTGGGAGTACAGTACTCAGTGAATGAGGTTTATGAGAATGAGTTAGGGGTGAAATGTAATGTAATGGATTTTCCAGCTATTAAGTATCTGGGTCTTGATAACAAGTGGTGGGATGTGGCTGCTTTGGCTGTAATGCTGGTGGGATACAGAGTTTTGGCTTATTTCGCATTGAAGATGGGGCAACGTCACTGACTTCATAAAAGACCAGAGAAGCCAAAGAATTTCATGAAGATAACCTCCAATTTGATTGGATAATCATGAACTTACATAAATTAGAACACAAGTGTGAATTTAGAGATATTGTGGGCTGGCTTGGGCAAATGTAAATTAGATTCGATGGTCCAAAAATTATGTTATCCATAGAACAGGACCATAGGTTGATCATATTATATATGAAGGTGTGATGAAAATTTCCTATTCTTTCAAATCCACAAAGCTAACAAATGGTCGGTTAAATTGCAGTATTAACAAGAGGAAAAATAATGAAGATGATTTCTTTGGGATCTAATTAAGGATGAGTTGATATATATGTACCAAACTTAATTAGTAGCATGAATTTGGAAGCTAAATGAGTCCAACTTGCTGCTTAATTTATGTGAATTTTAATACAATACGATTTTAGTTATTCCTAGACTCTCCCCGTGTCATTATTATTATTATTATTATTAGCAAGAGGGACAATACATGATTTTAGGTTTGAATGAGTTCAAGAAGTGTATATCGTGGCCTATTTTTGGCTTGGTTAAAATCAGTGTTGGCTCTAATCGAACTCCTTTGACCACGTGGAGTTGTAAAACTATTACAGTATTATATTAATCAAATCCCACGAATTAAATCATATGTAAAATTTCTCTATATTAGAGCTAGGAGTGATATTGGGTTGGGTCAGGTTGGGTTTACTGTGACCCAAAACCCAACATGATAGAAATCGGGTTTGGTTGCCTGAAACCCGACCTGACCCGACCCAAAAAATCGGGTCAGTTTTTCCAGGTCTAAAGTTGGGTCTTGGGTTGGACATTTTTATTTTTTTAATATATATTGCTAGTTGTTCATATATTCCTTCACCAATCTCTTCCAAGAAGCACAATTCCATAACAAAACCATCATTCACATCTTCTAAGAAAACCCAAATCATCCAATATTGTCAAAAAAATCAATAATAAAACAACTTGAATTCATCAACCCAAATCATCCAATATTGTCAAGAAAATCAATAATAAAAACCTGGATTCTAATAATAAAACAACCTGAATTCATCAACCTTTTCATAGGTCTGAAGAAGAAAAAGAAAAAGCCAAATCATTACAAAGTATATAAGTTATGGCTCCATCCACAAGAATAAAAACCCAAATCATTACAAAGTATATAAGTTTTTTCATTAGCAGATTTATTTAATAAGATTTCTTTATAATAGTCTAGCAAATCCGGCAAGAATCCCCCTTTGCCCTTCTCCAAAAAACAATAATCAGCACGTCATGACTTTCTACTTAGGACCCAACCTCTTTTACCTTCAAAACTGCAACACCAAACAAAGAAAAAGCAAAGTTCTCCCTCAAATTTTATGTTTGAAAAAAGTTATGGCTTTTATGCAAAGTCAAGCATTCAACAAAGTACCATATCATTACTAACCAAAATTCAATGAGCTTATGTACACATGACAAGGATGCAATGCAAGAGTTATGCATTAGCATTGTCAAAAGCATATAGTATGCGCAGCAATTAAGTATTTGAATTGATAATAAAATGAAGTGTATTTTTCTAAATATTATCTAAAGCATATATTGCAGCCCTTAAATTGTAGTCCAGTGTTGAGCAACAATGAATCCTCCATCATAAGCATGCATTAGGTAAGACTGAGTAATAAATACAGAAGCAAAAATACTTTAAAAAGAAAAGTAAGTTCTATTTACTATAGATTACTTTGAAAATGCATATTATACCACATTCATTATTCATCAAGCAAATGTAGATCAAAATTTATTTGAAGCGCATAAACTCTAGCTGAAATCCTAAACTTATGTAATCAATTATTTTCATAAAACTACATCTCAATATAGATTCAACCTATCAAACAATCACGCAGCATTGATCTCATTTAAAAAATTCTCTTGTGACCAACAAATCCAATTGTGTATACATATGAAGTTATGAATTTTTACTCAATTACAACTTAATATAGATTCACCCTTTACAAATTTACATAGTGTTGTTAATTTAATAATTTCTCTTCTTACCATTAAATTCAATTGTGTGAATCTATACATCCAAAGTTATGAATCATCATAAGAGCAACTAAGTTCCGGATGTTAATTATGAGGAAGGTGCATCTCACATATTAAAAACATTAAAATTAAAATTCACCTAATATACCAACAACAAAAGTAAGAAAGAAGTGCACAATCAAAGCCATTCAGACCTCACAACCATTAGTAAGTAGTTAATGCTTCCATAGCCCAAATCCAAACTATTAGGACATATGTGATTCACTTGTTAGGAACATATGTTACTATTTTATGTAATTGGCTTATCCTTTGACAAAACGCACTTTACTTGTATTCAGGGCCGACTGAACCTGTAGGCGACTTAGGCGACCACCTAAGGCCCCCACTTGTAAGAGGGCCCCCAAGTAGTAATAATATATTATATAATATTGTGTTCTCATCTTTAAAAAAAATATTAAAAAATTAAAAATTAAAAATTAAAAATTAAAATTAAAAAAAAAAAAAAAAACCGTTTCTCACACTGAAGTCACCATATCTTTAGGTTGCAGAAGAAAAGATTATAGAAGGCCCGTTTCTCATTTGAGGAGAGAAAAAAAAAGGGTCGTTTCTCACTGAAGTGACATGAAGGGCTAATGCAATCACCGTATCTTTAGCTTGCAGAAGAAAAGATCACAAAACACCCGTTTCTCATCTTGAAAAAAAAAAAAAAATGCCTGTTACTTACACTAAAGTGACATGAAATCTCATCACCAAATCTTTAACTTGCAGAAGAAAAGATTACAAAAAGCAAAAATCTTTAGCTTGTAGAAGAAAATATTACAAAAGGCAGAAAGAAGAAAAAAATCGCCCACTCTCTGACTCTCTCCAGTCTCCATCTTGATTCAAAAAAACAAAAAACACTTTTTTTTTTTGTTGACTTACTCATCAATTGGTGTTGGCAATAGACTTGATGTGTTCACAGATCTTCATTTCAGGTTCATTTTTTGTTTTCTCCTCCTTTGCCTCTTTCGTCTTCTTCATAGTTTGCTAGGTTTTTTTTTTTTTTTTTTTTTTTTTTTGGTTGAAGATGATTTTGCTCTGCTATTGCTCATTGCTGCTGAGTAAAGAGCACAAGCAGTTGCGGCAAGAGAACAAACAAAAAGACTAAAAGATTTTACTTTACAAAAAGTGAAAAAGAGACTTAGATTTCTCTAGAAGCATGATCCGGACCCTTTAGACTATTTAGACTATTAGAGAAATCTAAAGATTTCTCTAGAAGCCACTTAAGCTCTCAATGTCTTACACGTTAGTCTTTTAGACTCTTACACGTTTTAGAGTTTAGCCTTACACGTTTTGCTTTTTGCTTTTTGCTTTTTGTCTTGTTTTGTTTTTTATTTTTTTTATTTTAAGAAATCAGATTTTTTTAGTGTGATGCCGTGATGGACTTTTAGTCTTTGTGAATAAGTGAATCAAGTTGAGTTCTACATATTTTGCTAGTGGACTAGTCTTAGTGGATCCAATCAAGTTAAGTCTTACACATTTTGCTAAAAAAAAAGGTTTATTGCTACACACAAAAAAAAAAAAAAAAAAAAAAAAAGAGTATTGATAACAAAATTATAAATTTAAAATAATTTACTTTGTATTAATATTAATTTTAATTTTTTTTGTGCAGGTTTAAAGTGTAAAGTGTAAAGTGATCATATTAAGTAAAGCTACAATTGTGCTTTTTATAAACCAGGTTCTATTGTTTTATAAATTAAATTTATATTATTCTAGTTAAATTATAATTTTTTATTATTATTATAGATTGTATTTCATTTATTCATAAATATTTTTTAATTACAAATGTCTACTAGAAAATATCCATCTGGATATGAAAAACTAAAAAAAAAAAAAAGACAAAGAGAAGAACTAATTGAATCTCAAAAAGGAGCTATGGACAAATTTATTACTAGTAAAAAACAAAATCTTGCAGAAACTTTGAGTGAAAGTTTCATAAATGAAGAAGAAATCCATCAAAAAGAGTTAGAAGATAATGAAAATATACAACAAAATGATAATAACGAAGGTGGTCATGATAATGTTCAAACATGTAATGTCACCTGTAGTTGCACGATTTTCCTGGCCCAAACCCTTTTTGATCAGGCACTGGCCCAAAGCGCAACACACAATAAATGTTTGTAGAGGATGGGTGAAAGAACTTAGCCTCAGTGAACCTGGTCGGCCTTAGGTATGGAGAATGTTGTTGCAGGGATAAAATCACCAGAATGGATACTCCCCAGAAGATTTTATTTCCTGAGTGATGAATACAGTTTTTTCCGTCCCCTTTCTTTGAGGGACTCTATTACATTATATAGCTCTATTATTCTTATCTGAACCTTACACTTATTGATCATCTAAGCCCCCACTTGAGCACCTGTCCTATCAGACACCTTTATCATCCCCTTGTAAGTTGCAGTGGCCAAGGCAGTACTGTTCAGGGGTCTTTTCCTCATTAATGCGGCCAAGAGGGTGGTTGTGACACATTTAATGTGGCGGTAGCAGCTTTCCATGAGATATTTTGGGTTTTATTCTTTTTATATGCTTGGAGGATGAGTTGCAGTGGTAGGGGCGAGCTCTTGGTCTGGACTTCGTAGCGTCCAAGGAGATGTTACTCCTCGGACAGGTTTCTTTTACCGTAGTTGGGCTTGAATAACGTTTTGGCTATGACTTCTCCTCGGACATGATGCTTTTCGGACGGGCCTGTGTTTAGGTAGCCCATTGTTTTGGGCCGGGTCCCACATCACCATTCTTGATAATGAAGCTCAAAATAATTTAGAGGAGAGTGAAAATATTAATGATCAACCTAATTATATTCCTACAAATATTTTTGATCCAAGTCAATGGAAAACTATTGATATAAAATTAAGAGATTTGTTAGTAGAAAATGGTCCAATAAGAGTTGATGATCTAAGCTTTCCTATAGATAAGAACTCTAGACATTTTTCTACTACGCATTATATTCAAAAATTACCAAATGGGGAGAAACATGATAGAAAATGGTTAGTGTATTCGAAAGACCTAGATAAAGTATTTTGTTTTTGTTGCAAGTTGTTTAATTCAAAATATAATACAAATCAACTAGCTAATGGAGGAACTAAGGATTGGAAAAATATTAGTTCTATTCTTAAAAATCATGAAACAACCAATGAGCATATTACTAATATGAATACTTGGATTGATTTAGAACTAAGATTATTGAAGAATAAAACAATTGATAACAATGTCCAAGAACAAATTAAGAAAGAGAAAGATCATTGGAAAAAAGTGTTATTAAGAATAATAGCGGTGGTAAAAAATCTTGGTAAAAATAATTTGGCATTCCGAGGAAAAAATGAAAAGATCTATCAAGAAAATAACGGAAATTTTTTAAGTATAATTGAAATGATTGCAGAATTTGATCCAATAATGCAAGAGCATGTTCAACGTATTCAAAATGGTGCAATCCATAATCATTATCTTGGACATAATATACAAAATGAAGTGATACAATTATTAGCAAATGAAATTAAAAGTAAAATTATAAAAAAGATTAAAGAAGAAAAATACTTTTCAATTATACTTGATTGTACCCCCAATGTAAGTCATCAAGAACAAATTACTCTCATACTAAGATGTGTGGATATTTCAATAAGTCCGATAAAAATAGACGAACATTTTGTGGAATTTTTAAAAGTAGATAATACTTTTGGAAAAGGTCTTTTCAATGAAATTATAAATGCAATAAAAAATCTTGAACTTGATATTAATGATGTACGTGGACAAGGATATGATAATGGGTCTAATATGAAAGGGAAAAAACAAGGGGTACAAAAAAGAATTCTTGATATAAATCCTAAAGCATTTTACACACCATGTGGTTGTCATAATCTCAACCTTGTCCTATGTGATATGGCTAATTCTTGTCCTAAAGCTATTTCTTTTTTTGGAGTAGTACAATGAATATACAAACTATTTTCTTCTTCCACAAAGCGATGGAAAATTTTACAAGATAATGTGACAGGTTTAACTCTTAAGCCATTGTCACAAACACGTTGGGAAAGTTGAATTGAAAGTGTGAAAGCAATAAAATTTCAAGTTCTAGAAATAAGAGATGCTTTGTTACAATTGGCAAAAACAAGTGAAGATCCCAAAACAAAAAGTGAAGCTGATTGTTTAGCAACATATGAGATTGAAAGTTTTGAGTTTTTGTTAGCTGTGACTATTTGGTATGATATATTATTTGCTGTTAACTTTGTTAGTAAAAATTTACAGTCGAAAGACATGCATATTGATATTGCTATAGATCAATTAAAAGGTCTCATGTCTTTTTTAAAAAAATATAGAGAAGATGGATTTACATCTACTATGAATTCATCTAAAGAAATTGCAAGCAAAATGGAAATAGAGCCTATATTTCGTGAAAAATGTATAATTCGTAGGAAGAAACAGTTTGATGAGAATGTCAATGATGAGACAACACAATTCGCCGAAGAATATTTTAGAATTAATTATTTTTTATATATAGTAGATCAAGCTATTTTTTCAATTGAAAGTAGGTTTGAACAATTTCAAATATATGAAAATATTTTTGGTTTTTTATTTAATTTTGAAAAACTAAAATCACTAGATAATGATAGTTTGAAAAAAAATTGTCTTAATCTTGAATGTTTTCTCACACATGAAACTTATTCCGATATTGATAGCTTAGATTTATATTCAGAACTAAAAGTTTTAAAAGAAGTTTTGCAAATAAATGATAACTCTCCAATTAATGTACTAAATTATATAAAGAGGCTAGAATCTTTTCCAAATGCATGTATTGCTTTCAGAATATTACTAACTATACCTATTATAGTTGCTTCCGCAGAAAGAAGTTTTTCAAAATTAAAATTAATAAAATCCTATTTAGGATCAACTATGTCACATGAAAGATTAAGTGGATTAACTATATTATTAATTGAAAAGGAAATGTTAGAGGAACTTGAATGCAAAAATTTAATTAGTAATTTTGCCTCTCAAAAAACAAGAAAAAAAATTTTAATTGAAAAAAAATATATTAATTTATAATAAAAAGCCCCGTTTAAAACTTTCGCCTAGGGCCCCCAAATTCGTTGAGCCGGTCCTGCTTGTATTTGGGTAGATTTAGGATGTGTTTAATACTTCAAGAAATTGTGTTTCAAGATCAAGTGTTGAAGACATGCAAGTCTGTCCAAGATTCAAGCTGAAGAAGTATTGTTCATTAAAGCTCGACAGCTAGCTATCCATCGAGCTTAAGAAGCTGTTCCAGTCCCGAGGCTCAACAGCTGCTCGACAACACCTCAACAAATAGCTATCTGTCGAGCTTTATGAAAAATAGAATTCCAGTTCTGTTTTGACTCTAATCCATGATTATGTGTTTGGGCCTTCTTTTCTTCTAACCCTAGACATATAAAATGATTATTTTAAGGGCCGTCAAAGTGCATGCAAGTTGCACAAGTGTTGAGAAAAGTTTGGTCAAGCAATTTGTAACCGGAGACAAAGTTTTGCCCTAGTTCATCATTCTTGTAAAGAAGTTGTTGTGTATGTGTACCGTAGGGTTTTGTAACCAAGCATCTTCTTGATCTTCATCATTGGGATGAACTGAAAAACTTTGCAGCCAACAACCTTCTCTAGTTGGTGATTAAAGTCATGTACTGGGATCCGTGCATTGGTTAGTCATGTACTTAGGAGACGTGCATCGAAAAGGGAAATTGTCACTATAGAACAAGTCCAATTAGGTATTGGGGTAAGGTGACTTAAAAATCACCCGGTGGGGTTTTTGCCATTAGGTTTTCCCCATTTGTAAACAAATCACCGTGTCATTAATTTTCCACTGCATATTTAGTTATTTGGTGATTTGTTTGTGCTACCACGCGTTTGCATGCTAATTAACTTAATTAATTCACTTGGCTAAATTAATTGGTTAATTTATCACAAGGGGTCAATTCGTTTTTGGCCTATCACAAACACCCACAAATAGAAGCAAATATGAAAAGTATGTACCAGCATAAATCTGACATAATAAGCCATCTGCTACATTTGGTTGAGTGGCTGTATACCATGAAGGAAATGACCACAAAAATAAAAATAAAACATAGGTCTCAAATTTAATTCATCTCCTTTTTGTCCATTTTCAAAGCAACCAAACAGAAATTGAAGCTGCAAATTTTCATAGAATCTTGCATTTGTAACCAAAAATCACAAGATCGAGAAGGTAAACCACAATTCAAAATATTTAACATGAGTCTGATAATCATGTAGGTTACAAATCTTTCAAAATATTTAACTTTTAACACCAAAATAAACACAAAAAGGAATAAAGGAAACCAAAGTCTCAGATATTAGAACTTCCAAAGGGCCAAAAAAAATTAATAATCAAACTTAGAAATTATTGAAACTAAGAAAAAAAAATAAATAAATAAAAATGTATGACTGCAAAAAAAAGGGGAAAAAAGAGATAAGAGTGGCTACCCTTAGATTGCAAATTAGCTAGTCAGATTCAGACATTAAAGAGTGACATGTTCCACGGGAAAGAAGTCCAAGTTGCACTAGGTGACATAATAGTACCATGGGCTGATAATGAGAATGCACTCATGTCTAACCCTACATAAGAGTGAATTAAACATATCAAAGAAAAAGATTGAAGAAAACAAATATGATAACAGCTTCAATCAGTAACAATAGCAACAAGTAGCAAATGACACCCAATCCAACAAAAAAAAAAAAAAAACACACACACACACACAGATGCAAAACTCACCAATGTATGTAGGCAGATCAGTCAAGATTAGTAACAGTGCTTGATGGTGAAGGTGATGCTACTGAAGGTGAAGGTAACTTTGCTTCCAAAAAAGCTTCAAAACATTTTAGAACAACAATCTCGACACCTCCTCGATACCTCCTCGACACCTAGCTATCCGTCGAGCTCTTAAGGTATCCGTCGAGCTCTTAAGGTATTTTCTTATCACAATCTCGACAGATCCTCGGCAACTGGTGGATCGAACGAGAAAGTTCCTGGATCCTCGATAGCTTCTCGACACCTGGTGGATCGATCGAGCATCATCTCTTGTGTCTGATGTTTTTGTACCTCGACACTTGCTCGACACCTGTATTTGTCTACGGCAAAATCATCGACACCTGTCTCGACACCTTGCTCGACACCTCATCTGTCGAGCTTTACTAAGGTTCTATTTATACTTCCTCATGTGATCCAAACCTCATTTCTCTCGATCTCTCTCTCGATACTTCTATCTTTTCACCTCCCAAACCTTTCTCACTCACTCTTAGCCTCTTTCCCAAGGGATTCTCGAGCCTAATCAAGTTTTTCCTCACTTGATATGTCTCTAATCCCTCATTTTCATGCATGTCATTATCTAAAACCTAAGCTTTTGGGGATTTTGAAAAATTTTGGGATTTTTCAAAATTGATGAGTGTTTGTTGAAATTTTGGGCTGGGTTTTGGTTAAATGAGGTTAAAATCTCATGCATTGCATCACATTAGCATAATAACAGTATTATCATGCATTTTAGATGTGTGCAATTGATTGTGTGCTGGTAGGATTGGATTGGGCTGAGCCCATGATGCAATTTCTTTTGCATATCACATATTCATGCATTCCCCATGCATATGTACATCCTTTTCAATATACTTATTATATTTGAACTACTTTAGAGCTTTTCTGATTGTCTTTCTTTCTCTCCCTCCTCTTTCTATTTACGTTAGTCGTGTCTATGACACCTAAGTGTAAGTCAACTCCGTCCTAGAACCCTTTGCATTCTAGGACATCTTTTTCATCTGATCCTACTCCTTCTCATATTCGGTTTCATGATGAGGATACCTAAAAGGACTTCTCGAAGAACTTTTCTCGACGAGGTTTTCATTCAGAATGCCGAGTCATTTTGGCAGACTTCATCGACACTGACCTTCCCACTATCATCCACAGTCGGGGATGGGAGTCACTGTGTGACGTCCCGGTTACTTGTTCGACCGTGTTGATTCAGGATTTTTACTCCAACATGCATGGTTTTGATTTTTCAGTACCTCTCTTTTCTACTAACGTTCGAGGTACGTGCATTGTAGTTACACCGCAGCTTGTTACGGATGTGCTTCATGTTTCGAGGGTAGAGCATCCTGACTACCCCAGTTGTGAGCGTTTGCGGACTGTGTCCAAAGACGAGATGATATCCACTTTCTATGAGCGTCCCGCAGATTGGGGTGATCGTTAGTTCACACTATGTCGGCCTTTTGCTAAAGGTCCTAGATTCATGAATATGGTGATGACTTTTGTTTTGCATCCACTATCTCACTATAACTCTATCACAGAGCCTCGTGCTCGTTTTTTGATTTCTTTATTAGAGCACCTCACTATAGATTTTCCTTTACATTTCATTCTTTCTATCTTAGATGTGTATAGGGATACGACTACTTGTGATAAGCTCATTTTCCCTTTGGCTATCACGCAAATTCTATGCCACTTTTCTATTCCTTTTCCCTTTTCCGACCATTTTCTTGTCATGTGTGTCATAGAATACACTACCGTTAAACGTAGTGAGGTGCAGTTTCAGTCTCGACAGTCGGATTCAGCAGCTCCTCCCTCCCGTTTTGCTTCATCTCGTTCTGCTCTATCCACATCCGCTCCCTCTTCTTCTTCGAGTGATGTGACTCTAGGAGACATCAAGGCACAGCTGTAGCGCATGGATGCTCGCCTTGATACACTCTCTACAGAGTTGTATCAGGTGAACATTCATATCGGTCGTATTGCACAACGACAGGCGACCATGGGTGGTTATGCTCTTGAGGCTTCTCCTCCACCACATCCTCTAGTGGATTATGATTTTGAGGATGAGGATGATGATGATGGTGATGACAATGATGCTTCGGATGATGATGATGGAGATACTAGCTCTACCAATGTGATGTCTACTTGACACTCTTACCCTTTGTCACGAGTAACAAAAAGGGGGAGTTGTTTTGGATATGAGAGTAGTCATTCTTAAGGGCAGAGAGTTAGTATAGGACATTTTGTGAGGGGGGTGTTGATATCTGAGGGATGTAGTGAGGATTACATGTATCTTTTTCTTTTCTCTATTTTAGATACATTTGTTCTTGTACATGGGTCTTGTGACCATTTTGACATACATTGTACTTATCTTCTTTATATATATGTTGATGTATGTTTCTTTCACCTACCCTTACATGTATTGTTTCTTTTCTCTCTTTATGCACATGCTTCTTATTACATGTATGCAATTTATTATTTCTGTTTCACATAAAGATGCCTTGATGAGGTTTGTTTAAAGTGTTTCAGAAATACAGGTTGTCAAAGTCTACTTGCCATAAACTCCCTTCTTGCAAAGTTTTTCAAGAGTTTATGTTCGGATAGATTTTATTGTATTCAACAAGTGAATATGAGTTGAGTGATTTATGATTTCTTTCATATGTTCATTTGTTTGTTGTGGTTTTGTCACGGATTGCCAAAGGGGGAGATTGTTAGGACATATGTGATTCACTTGTTAGGAACATATGTCACTATTTTATGTAATTGGCTTATCCTTTGACAAAACGCACTTTACTTGTATTTAGGTAGATCTAGGATGTGTTTAATACTTCAAGAAACTGTGTTTCAAGATCAAGTGTTGAAGACATGCAAGTCTGTCCAAGATTCAAGCTGAAGAAGTGCTGTTCATTAAAGTTCGACAGCTAGTTATCCATCGAGCTTAAAAAGCTGTTCCAGCCCCGAGGCTTGACAGCTACTCGATAGCACCTTGACAGATAGCTATCTGTCGAGCTTTATGAAAAACAGAATTCTAGTTCTGTTTTGACTCTAATCCGTGATTATGTGTTTGAGCTTTCTTTTCTTCTAACCCTAAACATAGAAAATGATTATTTTAAGGGCCGTCAAAGTGTATGCAAGTTGCACAAGTGTTGAACAAAGTTTGTTTAAGCAATTTGTAATCGGAGACAATGTTTCGCCCTAGTTCATCATTCTTGTGAAGAAGTTGCTGTGTATGTGCACCGTAGAGTTTTGTGACCAAGCATCTTCTTAATCTTCATCGTTGGGATGAACTGAAGAACTTTTCAGCCAACAACCTTCTCTAGTTGGTGATTGAAGTCGTGTACTAGGATCCGCGCATTGGTTAGTCACGTGCTTGGGAGTCATGCATTGAAAAGGGAAATTGTCACTACAGAACAAGTCCAATTGGGTATTAGGGTAAGGATTCAACTGTAGGTTGGAATAAGGTACTTGGATTCCTTTACATGTAATCGCTTGTTGTGATAATAGTGGAATTTTGAGAGTGGTGACCTGAAAATCACTCGGTGAGATTTTTGCCGTTAAGTTTTCCCCATTCGTAAACAAATCACCGTGTCATTTATTTTCTGCTGCATATTTAGTTATTTGGTGATTAGTTTGTGCTATCATGCATTTGCATGCTAATTAACTTTCACTTGGCTAAATTAATTGGTTAATTTATCACAAGGGGTCAATTCGTTTTTGGCCTATCACAAACACCCACAAATAGAAGCAAATATGAAAAGTATGTACCAGCATAAATCTGACATAAGCCATCTGCTACATTTGGTTGAGTGACTGTATACCATGAAGGAAATGACCACAAAAATAAAAATAAAACATAGGTCTCAAATTTAATTCATCTCCTTTTCGTCCATTTTCAAAGCAACCAAACAGAAATTGAAGCTGCAAATTTTCATAGAATCTTGCATTTGTAACCAAAAATCACAAGATCGAGAAGATAAACCACAATTCAAAAGATTTAACATGAGTCTGATAATCATGTAGGTTACAAATCTTTCAAAATATTTAACTTTTAACACCAAAATAAACCCAAAAAGGAATAAAGGAAACCAAAATCTCAGATATTAGAACTTCCCAAGGGCCAAAAAAATTTAATAATCAAACTTAGAAATTATTGAAACTAAGCAAAAAAATAAATAAATAAAAATGTATGACTACAAAAAAGAGGGGAAAAAAGAGATAAGAGTGGCTACCCTTAGATTGCAAATTAGCTAGTCAGATTCAGACATTAAAGAGTGACATGTTCCACGGGAAAGAAGTCCAGGTTGCACTAGGTGACATAATAGTACCATGGGTTGATAATGAGAATGCACTCATGTCTAACCCTACATAAGAGTGAATTAAACATATCAAAGAAAAAGATTGAAGAAAACAGATATGATAACAGCTTCAATTAGTAACAATAGCAACAAGTAGCAAATGACACCCAATCCAACAAAAAAAAAAACACACACACACACACAGATGCAAAACTCACCAATGTATGTAGGCAGATCAGTCAAGATTAGTAACAGTGCTTGATGGTGAAGGTGATGCTACTGAAGGTGAAGCTAACTTTGCTTCCAAAAAAGCTTCAAAACATTTTAGAACAACAATATATATTTAATTTCATTTAATGTACTAACAAGATATATTAAATTTTAGTTAAAGCACAAGTTAATAAATTTTAAGAACATTACATTGTCCATAATCTTCAAATAGCTCAATATCATCCATGGCTTGTCAAAGCGAAATTTGCACTGAAGATTGAAGCCAATTTTGAGTACATATGAGAGATTGTACCATTTCAAGGGCAAGTGAACTATGGAATGGGTCTAGTATATGTCCTCCCATACTAAATGCCGACTCAGAAGCCATAGTAGAAACAAGTACAACCAACACATCTTATGCCAGTCGAGATAGTATACTATACTTATTAGTATTATACTTCCGCCAAGATGGTATATTAAAGTTTTTGTCATTTTCCCTTTCACAATTCTCCACCAAGTATTTTGCAACCTCATCTACACACCCAACAGATTGTTTTCCTTGCCTAAAGGCCTTGTATTGAGAGGCAATAAATCTGTCTGGATCATCATCATCAACACTTTCCATTCTTGACATCTCACTCACACTTTGTATAGACACATATGATGAACGAGTTGAATTATAATGCTCATACAAGCGTTCCAATACACCTTTCACAAGGTCAGTGATATCCATAGCAACATTCTCCCTATACAAATTCGATAAACAATAATTCAAATAATCCAACTTCTTTCGAGGATCAAGCATCAAAACAACATACAAAAGCACATTTCCCTTCTGTCACGCCCCGAACCACCCAACTATAAAGACAGGCATGTGACAACCGCTGCATGCTTATAAAGTAAACACCCTACAAGTGTGCAAGGCTTTCTTAGCAACTAAAATTTATCCTCAAAAATTAAAATCAAATAAATCCAAAGTACCTCAACAATTTCTTTATGAATAGATCTCCAATAATTTAATAGGAATAAAATCCAAACCCCATGTACATAATGCCAATTGGCCAATAAATATAAAACTATTAGAAGACCATCCAATCCCAAAATCACTAAGCTTCCTTTCTTGCTCATAACACAACGTAAAAACTCTCAAAACTTGGTATTCTTCACAATCTGAATCTGGAGGCGAAAAAGGGGGTGAGTTGACAACTTAATAAGTAACCAAAGTCCTAAAAAGTTCTATCAGGCAATAGATCTATAAAGTATAAGATGTAATATGTGTTTTCAAAAGTTATAATATACTATGTGTTTTCAAAATAACTGAAGAAGTTTCATAGTTTTAAAATAATAAGTTGCACATAGGTCACATACTTTAATCTTACAAATATATCATAGATGGTTTAGAAAATAGTCAGTTTTCCATATATCAAAATCTATAACTTACAATAGGTTCCAAAAACACATAAGTAATTTTAGTGACTCAAAATAGACCAAATACTCAAACATTTCCAAAATCACATATGTAGTTTTAAGGATTCAAAATAGTCAGATATTCAAATGTAATTCATATTCTTTACAATTTTATGACTATGGTCACGCTATATCCCCATGACTGAGCATCAGAGTACCAATAAATAACCCCCATTGATTGGGTATCAGAGTACCAATGAATAACCCCCATTGGTTTGGGTATCAGAATACCAATGAATAACCCCCATTGGCTGGGTATCAGTGTACCAATTAATATCCCCCATTAGTTTGGATATCAGAGTACCAATGAATAACCCCTATTGGCTGTGTATCAAAGTACCATTGAATAACCCAAAATTGGTTTGGGTATCAGAATCAATTCATAGTCAGATTGTCCATAATCATATATATGAAATCATAGTTTCTAAAAAAATATATATCTTGTTCAAGTACATATATATATATATATATATAATCATATATTCAATATTCGAATATATTTGTGATATTTCATTATTCTTTACTTTAAATCAATATAGCTAAAGAAACAATTAAATAAAATAAATCATATATTCAATAATCAGATATATTTGTGATAATTATTTACTTAAAATCAGTAATACAATAGAAATAAATAGTAACAACTGTAAACAATTTTCAGTAGTTTAAAATACGCAAAGATAAAACCAATTAGGATAAGGTTATTTACCTCAACTAGCTCACTACAAAAAACTTCTCCTTAACACTTTCTCTAAAATCCTTAGATATCACCTAAACGGTTTACAAGCATCATTTACTCAATAACCAAATAATTTAAGAAAAACTTATAAAAGTACCCAGCCAAAAGAGAAACTACTAAAATATCCAACAACTGTCCACTATTATCTCACACCAAAATTCTACATATTCATAACATATATTTCATTTACTTCATACTGCTAATAATTCCCTAGGAATAAAGCCTATATAATATGCTATACCCATAGCCATAAATGGTCAAAAGTCAATCTGAAAAGGACACCTAGATCTATCTTCTATACGTGTGCTCTCTCTTTTTTTTTTTTTTTTTTTTTTTTTTTGCCTGAAACTTCAAGTCCACACCATGATTTTTCCTATTCACCAAATCCAAAATTCGGTACAAGGACTCCAGAACCTTGTACAGAACTGGACTCACCATGCCTCACCTTGTGCAACTTCCATCTACACTTACACGCATGACACAACAGTGGGCATAGGAAAAAAAAAATCACAATACTGAGGCAGAAAAATCTGTAGGTACGTCCAGTTTAGCAAAAATAAATCTAAACTTTTATAGTTTTGCATCATTATAACTCTTGAATATTTAAATAGTTTCACTATTGACCAGAATACTCATATATAAAAAAAGTACTCTAATTCCAAATAAAGCTTAGATTTAACAAGAAAGAGATTCCTAAGTTCTTGCCTCAAGTGTGTAGTCAAACCTTCTCTACTTGAGGTATTTTAGGTAGTCTCCTCTAACAAAAATATCTCTAAATACATTTACTTAATAAGCTTATATAGCTAGGGTTTCAACCTTATTTTTCTAAAAACTCTCTTATAATTATAAATTATAAAATTGACCCCACAAGAGATTTACTTAAATACCCTTTCTTTTAATCCTTTTTTTTTTTTTTTTGGGTATTACAATCTCCCCCACTTATAAGAATTTAGTCCTCTAAATTCATCACAAACTGAACCAATTTATCATGCTTCCACTGCGCTACTCTAAAGCCACAATCATATTGGTCTATACAAATTTATCTCCCATCACCACAGTAGGAGCAATTAAACTATGAAGAATTCATTTTTTTTTTTTTTTGTCTTTTTTCTTTTTTCCTATCACTCGACCCGAATTGCACTATAATTTACCTCCATAGTGAATATAAATTTCAAAACCCACATGTTCAAGTAAACCCAGTGAAAACGATAGTTTCTTCAATAAGTAATCTCCAATAATTCTAAATGGTGAAGGAGCCTCCAAGGTTGATAAAAGAAAACCACAATCAAAGTCTACTGTAAATCATTATGCTCTAACATCCCATTGAGTGGTATATTATTTCCATTTAAATATAAGTTCAAAACTATTTCACAACTATACATAGACTTTTCCTTCCTCAAAATTTGTAAAATAAAAATTTCCAAAGCAAATGGAGCCACGATGCTTCCGCCACATAATACAATACCACTATAAAATCTCTTACTCAATTACCCATAGTCTAAGAACAAACATATTACGAAAAAATATAAGATTCTTTAAAGATATACATATCTCTAGTCTAAATAGCTCTCTAAGTTCCTTTCAATATGAACATAAGTTCCAAGGCCCATTCGTTTAGATTAACCACAATAACTGATTTTCCATCAATTATTAATTTCAACAAAATTCGAAGGACTAAGTAGTCTCCAAAAATTACAACAAGGGAAATCCACAATTTTGAGATTCACCATAGACCAATGAATGCTAGCATCCATTTAATTCTATACCCCAAAATTAAGTACTGCATCCAAAGTTTCAATCCTTCCTAAGTCCAAAACTAATTTACAACATATGCGTATATCACTATATCCTTTCTTCCTCAAGTTTTGTAAGATAAAGAATTTCCAAAATCTCCAAATGACACTTGGGCTAGAACTCATTGAAGAGCTAGGTTCCTTAATTACATTGCCTCTTATGAAAACAAATCTCTAAGTATACATCGGCTAGAAGGGAATAGTCCATGAAATATCTCAAACCCTCCTTTGCTTTTTTTTTTTCTCCCTTCTTTAACTTGTCGATAATACTGTCCAAGCAACCTAGAACTTAGGGTACAATGCAACTTTATAATTATTAACCACTTGTCAATATAAAACAAATGGACCACAACTGACTATAATTCAAATTGTAATAGTCTTTCAAAATAAACTCTCTTGCCATTCCAAAACCTTCAATATCCAATCAAAATTATGGTTCACTAGTCCAATTCAATACTACCATGATCTTGTGTTGTATCCACCTTATTTTTAATTGTGCCAATCCATTAACTCTTATCAATTAAAATTCAAAGAATTACATTTCTAGCATCAAAACTTATTCCCCAGGATATTAAACAATCCTCCAAGTCCATAGAAATAAAATTAGGACCTCAAACTTCTAAGTAACAGAACATGTCTCAAAAAAGAAAAACATTTAGGGACTACCTCACACATAAATTAGGCTATGGTAACCCATGTAGGTCAACGCTAACAAGAACAATGATCCAAAAGAAGGTCGGTCCTTAACATTAGAATCCAAAGAAGTCCATCGATATATTGCTGAATTCTTTAAACACCCTCAGAATTTATATAATAACATATTATATAATGTGAACTACAACAACCACAATTTGATTTTCCCTTCATACTACGAACTTTCTATTAATTTCCTAACTCCATATAAACTAAAATCAAGGAAGCATAGCTCTAACATCAAACCTTAACCCCTAAATAGAGTTCTGCAATTTCCAATTCCCTAAAAGCACTCCAAATTTTGAATAGGGCATATAGTAAACTATCATTCAATAATTAAACCTATGAGAATCTCCTACAGATCAAACTAACCTTAGGTAGGTTGACTATATTAGGCAAAACTATCAAATGAGTTTCCAAAAGATCAGTCACAAAACAGCAGGAATATTTCCTTTGCTTGTTCTTTTCATACTCTCTATTCCTTTTAATAAGAAGAAGATGTTTTAATAACCAATTTGATCAATTAAAAAATTTTCAAGAAGAAAATACACCCACTTAATACTAGTATAAGATCATAGAAGTATATCAATTAAAATCCTCCCTTTTTTGTATTTATAAGCCACTTATGCAGAACCACATAGACATAATATCAAATCCTTCAAATATGACCTAACAAATCATCATATGATGGAACCTCACTTACACTTCTCATCAAGTCATCAAAAGAACACCATCTATGACCTAATAACCTTCATAAACAATGATAAAACCATAATCCCTAGTGCACCAACTTTATTCCTAATCAAATCCTAGTATAGAGTCTGCAAGATCATAACCTAAACTCTAATATCATTAAAATTGTCACGCCCTGAACCCAACTATAAAGATAGGCACGTGACAACCGCCGCATCTAATCTAATACTATATATAATAGCAAAAGCCTTTAAGGAGGTGCTGCCACGTTAGGAAAAATGAGCCCTTTAAATTTTGCCACGTTTACAATTTATTCTTTAAAATACCGTACGGTGCGTTTGGAGAGTCATTGTCTTCATAAAAACACAAACCCAAACGATGTATTCCCAATTAAAAGTAAAACTCACTCTAACTTCAGTTTCTCCTCTTATGAATACTTTAAACACCGACGCTTGCAATACAGAGATAGAGAAGGGGGAAAAAAAAACCTTGCGATATAGAGAAGGAGACAGAGTTCGTACCCGCCACCGTCCGTTCCATTGCCAAAATTATACCACTCAAATCGGTGCCGGTAACCTAAAGGTGCACACAGGAATTGAGATACGGACATAGAGAGAACTACCACCGGTAAGTTTTTCTTTTTCTCATTCTTCTTTCTTAGATCTGGGTATTGGTATGAAATATGATTTAGGTTTTGAGATTTCTATTTCTTCTCTGCAACAGAGTGCAAACTTACCCACTTAGATTTCTGCCACCAAGTCAGTTTAGAGTCATAAGAGAACGGTTGTTACATCATTTGAAGATTCTTTTAATAACCGTTTGGAATAAGCTGATACAAAAGGAGAGAGGACGATAGAGAGACGGTAAGTCTGAATAATCAGTTCTGTCATAACCGTTAGGGCCTTCGCCCATAAGTTCTGTTTTTAATTTTACAAATTGGGGCTTTTTTTGGGAAAATCATTTGGGCATTATTTATGATTCGGGTATTTTGGTTTGATCAGTTATGATTTAGGTTTTTCGGTTAGGAGTAGTTTTGTTTAATTTATGTAAATAGACAGGTTAGATTTGGTTTTGATTAAGAGATTTTGGTTAGGAAAAAAAGTATTTTACCAGGAACTCTCAATATTAGACCATTCTTTCTTGGTAATTTTCAACTAATCTCTTACCCTATTGTCTTCAATTAGGTTTGCTGTCATTTTAGGGATTTGAAATCAAGGACACAACCTAGAAGATCTAATTCTCAATGATTTGTTATTAGGAATTTTTAGTTTTTGGGTTTTGTATCAAATTCTAACTGAATTGTTATTAGGAATTTTCAGTTTCTGGATTTTGTTACTTTGCTTTCATGAATTTTAGTTTCATATTTTGTTTTGTTTTGTGACTTGCTATCTGGATCATTAAAGAAGAAGAAGGATTATTATATAAGAAGAGAAAGCCAGTGGAGCATACACAGGTCAAGAAGGGAGAAGGTTTTTATGGTGATTGGCTTTTTAAATTGGCTTTTTGATTGGTATAACATGGGTTGATTTTTTGTTTTTTACAGATCAATTTTTTCACTTCCGTTTTTCAATTCCCCTCAAACTATTTGAAGATTGCCCCTTAATTCTGATTTTGGTTTTGGTTTTAGTTGAGTGGAACCATGAAGGCAAGCGGATATAGAAGATGTCCATGGTACCAAATGTAAGAGAGAGTTTGAGAGACAAGCAGCATGGCAAGTGTTGGAGATTTGTTACCCATCCAAAGAGATTCACTGTAAGTCATTATTTTAGGTATAGTCTAAAATTTCAATCCACTCTATGTTTGGTTTCCCATAAGCACAAAAGTTCAGAAAAAGAAAAGTTAAAGTTTCTTTTTGTTTTTCCTTTTCCCCTATGCACCAATGCTAGAATGAATATGGTTGCTTGGAGTTTAAAGTATTTGTTTTGATTTTTAATTTTTCTTTTTGGGTATAGCTGAATTTGATTTTGATTTTGCCTTTTATTTTATTATTTGGGTGGAAATTGTAATTGGATTAATGTTGATGAGTTTGCATACATAATTGCGGATGATAACAAACATTATGGCATGACTTGGGTTGTTTATTGCACCATTTCACTGTTGTAAAAGAAAAATCTATTTCACTGATCAATGTACAGAGAGAGAGTCTGTAATGCAATGAGAGAGAAATTTGATGGCCCTGCCACTGTCATACTTTCAAAACCATTACCAGTAATTTTGTTCTATCTACTTATTTTTAAGTTAGGTGACAAATATGATATAGGAATTAATTTTGTTAGAGTTGCTTCTGTTTTTCATATTTGTGTCTAATTTAGTTTTGTTTTGGGTATGTCGGTTAAATTATTAATATCTTCTGTAACAAAAACTGAAATGACTTTTCAATTTGTAACATTTGGCTTGATCTGCAACAGAAAACTCCTTTTAGCCTATTTTTCCCCGAAACCAAACACCCAAAAACCTTGAACCAAAGAGAGCCATATTAGGAACAATTGGTCATGAGTCACAACCACAACCACAACCACAACCCATCCAAGCATCTACAATGTCAACAATGACAAGAATAGAAGGTATGATAATAAATGATTTTGTTCTTTTGATTAAATCTATAGAGCCTAAAAGTTTAATGTTTTCACCTTACATTACACTTTGTATTAATGAGCATCCTGCTTAATCCTAGATTTACAAGTTGAATGATGTCACTTCTCATTAGATGGGGAGTCCATATGCTTATAGGTGGGCTTGGTAGGAAGCCAAGAAGGTGAGCAGCTAGGTGGATTAAAATTGTTTCTTTTTGAAACATTGTTCAATGCTGTAGACAGTGAGGAATGCATACTTTAATGCTGCTATAGTCAAAAGATTTAAAAAAAAACAACAACCATAATTCTTTAGTTGAATTATTTTTAATTAGCCTTCTCTTATTATGATTTCCTGGGTATGTCATGTTTGTGTATTTTTAAAGCCATATTAAATGTTGTATGCACAGAATTGATGTTTGAAGTGTAGTTATTGGAAATGGTTGCTGAACTTTTAGTTCTCTTAATAGTGGTGATCTATGTGTTTGGTTTGATTGAACAGGAATGGCCAAAGAAAATTATGTAGTTTCTTTTCCAAAAATTGTTGAAACATAGTGATGTGGGTACTTTTGGAATAATTACTAGCAAAAATGTTTTCTCTATGTCATGCAACCATGTCGTTAATACAATTTTTTTTTTTTTAATTTCTTATAAAATCTTCATGAATAGTCTTTCAGTGGATTTTGTGTATATATATATATATATATATATATTATATAGTCCAGTATTAACAAATTTGTTTTAATTTCCTATTTTGGTAGTTAACTTGGGACTGTTTTCAATTGACAAGTAGAACATTAACAAATTTGTTATTTGTTCTTTATGAAATGTATACATGTTAATTGTGATGTTTATGTTGCAGAAGCTTACTTTATTTGCTACAAATGACTAAAGCTGTTATATTGTAAAACTTAAAATGATTTCTCTTTTGGTCGAAATTGTTAAATTACCTACAGATTATAATATATGCCAGATATAATTGGCCAATATAGTTTGCTTCTGTATTTGTTAATTTTTTTAATGCTTAAATGATCAAAGATTGTAATACATTACAAATTATTGAAGGAGGCATTAATTTTCACTCAGAAATTTTTTAGGTCTATTGCCATTCTACAACACTACCTTAAAGTATGAATAAATGTAATCCTTCGCCAAGCCAATTGTGGGATTTATTACTTATCCTACCATGTGCACCAAACGTGCTAAACTTTGTTATTTTGCATTTGATATCAGAAATGTGCTTGAAACGTATTTTTTTGGCTTTGGATTATTTAAAAGATATCTAACTTAAATCTATCTTAATATATAAAGATAAAAGCAGAAGCCTTTCCCTGCAATTAAGGCCATGCAACATGTAGGAAGCATTTGGCAAGGGAAAGTGCTCACTTGGTTTTAAACAAAGCTCTCTCTCAATGCAAGGTGATTTGAAAGTTCAAAAACATGTACAAAAACACTTTTGAACGTTTAGACCCCCAAAAACCAAATTAATCAACACACGCAATATGTTAAACAACTAGTGTGCGGAAACTTAACATATGCTATAACATGGTATTGATTAAACAACTATCTAAGCCACAACAAAATAAACCACAGCAGATAATGTAAAGGCAGAGATAGAGAGGAAGGAAGATGCAAACACAGCGATAACACCAGATATGTTATCGAAGAGGAAACCGAAGACCTCGGCGAAAAACCTCTCCGCCGCCCTCCAAGCGGTAATCAATCCACTAGAAAATACAGTTGGGATACAAGGACAGCAATAGACCCTCCAAGCCTAATCTACCCAATGCACCTAAGCCCTCCAAGCTTCTTGCTCCAACGAGGTTGCGCCGAACCTTTTTCTTTTCTAGCTTTCCGGATTCCGCTACTACACCGTGGCATCAACCAATAAAGATTGGCTCCTTCCTAACTGCTTCCCAGAACTCCAAACGACTGTCTCACAGAGATGATAATGGTGAGAACCAGGTTTGGTATAATGGCCTCTCAAGGATTTGACAATGGAGAGGAAGAGAGTGAGGGATTTTGATGAGACTCTAAGGTAGAGATTGTGGGTAAAACAATCTGGTTTTTCTTTAGGGTTTCTCTCTCAAAATTCTCTCTGGAAGCTCTCTTTCAATCGTGGGTTAAAAGGGTATTTATACTGAAGAGGAGTGGAATGCGAAACGTCAGGTTTTTCCAAAACAGGGGTGGCTCGCGGCTTGACCTCGCGGCTTGACTAAGTCGCGAGTTCCAGTCGCGAGTTAACCGTATGGCCAGTTGTCCTGTTTTGTCCTGTAGTGCTCCAGCTAGCATGACTGTTCATCTTCCAGCATGCTTGGCACGTGTGCAGATTCTGGCGGGTTGAAGCCGCGAGTCCAGCCGCGACACTCTGTTTTCTTGCACACTCTTGATCAATCTTCACACTATCTCACTCACTACCCTTACAACAATCCCACCTAAATACAGGGTTACTAAATGCTGAATTACAAGCAAATTTGGCACGGAATAAAGCCAATTAGATGGTTGAATAAATTCAACCTTACAATCTCCCCCTTTGGCTATTCCGTGACAAAACCCTAAAACAGACTCTAGACTTAACATGTGAGTTGGGAACAGTTGATCAAAACTCACTCACACCTAATTCTAGAAGCTGTGAAGCACTTGAATCATATGAACATAAACTCCTGAAACACAACAATACACCATGATCATTGTAAGCAGAAAATTATAAATGCATATGAAACAGGCAAAAAGAGATCAAGCATAAGATGGAGTTAATGAACAAACCATGGCTTGATCAACCAAGTGAACACCACAAAGTAGTGATCACAGTGTTCATTCACACTTGGAATGAACACAAAGACATACAAGTTAACAAGCACAAGGCAAGACACTTGTATGCTCAACACTCAACCAATGCATAGCACACATGGCATATGCATCTAGGAACAATCCTACAAGGGCACAAGAGTGACAGTACATAAACCACAATGCAGAACATTTAGATTTAACATACTGATTTCAACATAGCATAAAGGCTGCACTTAAGCATGGTACATACCACAAGGCCTACAAACTATGCATAAAACATAAACCCTCAAAGCTTACAAAAGCATATGGGTACAAACCAACAAATACCTGAATAACATCATCAAACATATATAAAAGTTTATCCAAGAGTATATGAAGAAAGTTAGAAATAGTTATACACCAAAACACAGTGTATCAAAACCAAAATAACCATAAAAACCATAAAAACACTAATTACTCCCCCTCAACAAATTACTCCCCCTCAAGAGCTGCTTTTCTGCTTCAATTATCAATGAACTTTCTCCCCCTTTTTGACATGGAATGGCCAAAGGGTCACTGGTCATGCTGAGTTGTGAAGCTGTCAAGTGTAGCAGCCAAGACATCAATCTGGTCTTGCATGGCTCTCATTCTGTCAGAATGCTCAGTCTGGACTGCCCTGATCCCATCAAGCCTTTCCAGAATGATCTGGAAAGCATCTGGAGGTGCATCTGCAGAAGTTGAAGCTCTGGACCTCTTGCCACTCCTCCTTGGTGTTGAGGTGGATGCATGCCCTGCTGCCTCTGCATCAGTCTCCATTGGGACTTCCTCTCCTTCATCACCTTCATCTTCTTCTCCTGGAAGCCTAACACTGATCCTTTTGCAGGTAAGTTTGTTAATTGCAGAGGGTGTGGACATGTGACTGATGTCTTGAGGAATTTGAACACCCTTCCTTCGAAATATCCTCATTAGGAGACTGGGAAAGATCAGTTTTGGTCTAGATGTTGTTCTTGTCTCATCCACAATGATGTCAAAGATGTGGGAACTTATATCTATGAAGTTCTTCTCTTTGAGATCCATCAGAAAAATTGCTCTAGCACAATTGATTGTGGTCAACTTCCTAATAGGATAAAGGTTAAACATCATGATTATGGTTAGAACCTTCATGTCCACTGGAAAGGCAGTGGTATTCAAACACTTCCCTTCTCTCTGCCCACCTATTCTCTGTTGAACTGTTTCAATAGAGACACTCCTATCCTTGAAATTGACAAACTCCTCATCATCCAAACCCTCAAGCCCTAGTACATCATCTATGACATGTGCATCCAAGATGAATTCTTTCCCTCTAACCCAGCAATTTAACTCATTCTCCTTTATCACAGCATTTGAATAAAATTCTCTAATCAGGGGTTCACACACCAAAGGGAAATCACTTAAAAGTTTGTCCCATCCTCTTCCTTCAAAACAACTGGGAATAAAAGTTTGCCTTAAATCATCCAAATCCACAAATCTCTCTTGAATGATTCCTGCATTCAAGAAGTTATCCTTGTATCTCTCAAAATGGTGAACTGACCTAAACAATCTAGGATCCATCTTAAGTCTTTTGTCAGCCTTCTTCGCAGTAGATTTCTTCTTCTGAGGTGAAGGAGCCATCTGTGAACAATCAGAAAAGGCCACAACAACATATAACAATATATGCGCATAACCAGTCAGTACCATGTAGTTAACAGAGAGAGATATCAATCAAACAAGTGAACTTCAAACACTTAAACAGCAAGCAATTTAGTTCAAACATATGGATAAACCAAGCCTAGGATAGGAAACACATGAACAACATGGTGAAGCTATCCTGAAGGCAGATGAAGGACATTGAGGCAGATTTAAGAAAAAAAATGATATGACAAACAAACAATATATTGAACCTAACAGAGTCTTCCCACAGATTATCAATCTAAGACATGCACATCTTGCAAAGGAAAACTCACAACCTCAAACAGAACCAATAGTAACATCTCAACAACTCAAAGTTCAGATTGAAATGAAAGGAATACTTAGCTAAGCACAAGAGCAATAGGACAATGACTAGCATTAACACAACCTATAACAACAGAATCCACAAGCTAAGCAAGAACAAAGAGCAGAGACCGAACCACAAACCCATTTCAAAAACACAATCAAATGCGAAAAATCAAGGGTAAAAGCACAAAATCAAGTAGAAAAGAGTGAAAATCAGAAAACCCATACCTGGAACTCGACGATTTTGGGCTGTAAGGATGCAACACAAGAGATTGGAAAAGGGAGCACGGAGTGTTTGGGAGGGAGAGTGTTTAGAGAGAAGATGAACAGTCACAAAAATTCGAGGGAAAAACTGAAAAAGTTTAAAAACTGCTCCTGTTTCTGCAAAACACGCGATTTTCGCGACTGATTCAAGTCGCCACAGAGTCGCCAGCTCAAGCCGCCAAAGCACTCAAGAGGAAAATTTTGAAAAATTTTTCTAAGTGTTTTTCGCGACTGGAAGGTCTACCCGCGAGAGAGTCGCGAGCTGAGCCGCGAAAATCTCTGAGTGAATCTTGCGACTGGACCTTCCACTCGCGAACAAGTCGCCAAAACTGACCAGCGAAGATGCGACTGAGGCTCGCGACTGAACACACCCGCGACTGAGCCGCCAAAACAGGGCAAAACTGTATTTTTGAAATTTTCAGATTTTTCCAGTAAAATACTTTCCAAAAACACCTAAAACACTCAAAAATCTTTTTGTGCTTGAATTAACAAAGATTGAGCATGTGAAAACACATTTTATCAAGTACAATCACACAAATGAATACGGCATTTATCAAACATAAACTTGTGTGTTGTGTGTGGATATCAACAATGAAATAGTCCTTTGTCTAATGTGAAGCTTCAATGATCAATTCAACCAAGGCATACACAATTAGCACTAGATCATGTGACCAATCTCAATTATAGAAATATGAATATATGACTTCCCACACGACTTGATAACATAACTTGGAGCCTTTCATTTGACTCCACTTTCAGCCATAACATTTGATCTTTTGAGGCAATCATCTCTCATTGTGAGAGGTATAGACAACATTTTTCTTTGAAGAACAGGCCTTTGGCCTTTTTGAAAGAAATTTCACTTTTGATATAAGGTCGCTTACCCTTTTTCCTAGTCAAATACTAGAATGTGCGACAGGCTTTTGCAGCTCAATATCTCTTTTCATTTGGAGATTTACATTTAGTGAGCTCTTTTTAGCAAAAAAATAAAAAAAATGGGAAGAGATATAGACACAAGTCTATGCATGTTTCAAGATCAACATAACCATTCACTAATCATTCATGACAAGTTTGAAGATCTATTTACAACAATCACATAGATTTCAAGATTTTTCCCATAGAGATATGAGTGCATGAAAACAAGTAATGTTCGAAAATGCACGAAGCCATTAGCACAAAGGTACACGGAAAAACGAGTTTTAAGACAAAACTCAACAAAGTCAATCAAGCTTTTTGATTTTCAACTTTTTATGTAATTTTTGGATTTTTGACTCAAGAAACAAAAAGACTGATAAAACACAATTAAGAAATATTCACAAACAAACAACCAAAATCAAAAACAACAAGCATACCAAACAAACATAGTCACAAAGCATAGGAAGTATTAATGCATGGACATGTTGTAGTGCTTATGCATGAGTACCTCTTTTCACCCACACGGCACTTGCGTTTGGGGTGATTTCCTTAAAGGATTGGGTACGGGAGTTAGGGCTTTCAAACCTTCGTGAGAAGCTTTCCAAGCAGTTGGTGAATGCACCAATCATCTTCATCACGTCCATCATTCTGGGATCTCCATTTTGCTCTCTAGGTTGATCCCCTGCCCAAGTTCTCCTATCAATTCTTGGTCCTCCTGACCTTTGAGGAGTAGCACTGTTCATTGCCCTCAGCTTTTGGCAATTTGGTCGAGTGTGCCCTTGAAGTCCGCAATAATGGCACACATACATTCCTCTAGGACCTCTTTGTGGTCGTGGACGTGACTTGGCACGAGACTCGGACCTGCCCATAGACTGATTCCGATGATTCAGCATCCGTTGGTCCACCACATTCTTCTTTTTCTCCACCTCGAGGTTCACACTCGTAGAGTCAGCTACAACTGGATCTTTGGACTTCACAAACTTCACTTCTTTGGTGACATTTCCAGTTGAGCTACTTCCTCCGATATATCCCAGTCCGGATTTGTCTGAGAAGCTCTTTTGAGATGATATAACATCATCAAGCTTCTTGGTGGTGACCCTCTCTATTTTTGCAATTGCTTGAACAACCTCATTCTCAAGGAATCTCACTTTAGTGTAGGCTTCGGACAGCTCACCATTAAGGGTTTCAATCTCGCATTTGGCCTCCCTATACCGGATTAGGAGACTTTTGTAGTCCTCCTCAGCCTTCTTCATCTTTCTCACAGCAGCCTTGGCTACCCTTGTGTATTCACCAGATTTCTCCAAAAGTGAGTTGTAATTTTCTTGAAGAGTTGCAGTGCATTCTTCTTCTTCAGCTTCTGATTCTTCAACAATTCCTAGTGAGTCATCCTCACTATGTTCTCCAAGGTCTTGAACAAGCAAATTCAATTCATCCGAAGACTCAACATGAGCAATAGTCATGAAAGCTGAGTAGTTCCCTTCTCCATCACAGCTCTCTTCAGATTCTGAGTCGGACGAGTCTGAATCACTCAAGGTCGTGGCATACACCTTGCCTTTTGATTTCAAATAGTTAGGACATTCCCTCTTGAAGTGTCCATGCCCGTTGCATTCAAAACAAGTAACACCTTGTGTGGATTGGGATTCTTTTCCATCTTTCCTTTGGAAATCCCTCTTCTCCCTTCCAGAATTTTGGAATTTTCTCTTATCATCAAATTTTCCATTGTTTTTGAATTTCAAAAACTTCTTGAAATTTTTAACAAGATAGGCTACATCCTTGTCCACCATATCTTCTCCCGAAGAGCCTTGATCTTCCACCTTCTCATTAACAGTCTTTAGAGCAATGGATTTACCCTTCCGTTGATTTGGCAGCGACATTTCATAGGTTTGTAGAGAACCAACCAGCTCCTGAACCTTGATGTCGTCAAGATCCTTGCTCTCTTCAATGGCTGTTACTTTGGCACGGAAGCTTTCCGGCAATGATCGAAGGATCTTCCTTACAATCTTAGAATCCTCCATCTTCTCCCCCAAGTTAAACTTGCTGACAACTACTTCATTTGGCTGCTTCAGGTTTGGTCCAACCCATCTCAACAGCATCCCACACGGATTCATCAATAGAGCATAAAAAGGCTCTCATACGAACCTTCCAAAATGCATAATTACTTCCATCAAAATATGGAGGTGCATTAAGGGATTGAGACCTATCCATCTCAAAAAGAAAGGGAGTCAAGGATCACACAATGGTAATGAAACCAAACAGATGTGTACCCGCTCTGATACCAATTGAAAGTTCAAAAACGTGTACAAAAACACTTTTGAACGTTTAGACCCCCAAAAACCAAATTAATCAACACACGCAATATGTTAAACAACTAGTGTGCGGAAACTTAACATATGCTATAACATGGTATTGATTAAACAACTATCTAAGCCACAATAAAATAAACCACAGCAGATAATGTAAAGGCAGAGATAGAGAGGAAGGAAGATGCAAACACAGCGATAACACCAGATATGTTATCGAAGAGGAAACCGAAGACCTCGGCGAAAAACCTCTCCGCCGCCCTCCAAGCGGTAATCAATCCACTAGAAAATACAGTTGGGATACAAGGACAGCAATAGACCCTCCAAGCCTAATCTACCCAATGCACCTAAGCCCTCCAAGCTTCTTGCTCCAACGAGGTTGCGCCGAACCTTTTTCTTTTCTAGCTTTCCGGATTCCGCTACTACACCGTAGCATCAACCAATAAAGATTGGCTCCTTCCTAACTGCTTCCCAGAACTCCAAACGACTGTCTCACAGAGATGATAATGGTGAGAACCAGGTTTGGTATAATGGCCTCTCAAGGATTTGACAATGGAGAGGAAGAGAGTGAGGGATTTTGATGAGACTCTAAGGTAGAGATTGTGGGTAAAACAATCTGGTTTTTCTTTAGGGTTTCTCTCTCAAAATTCTCTCTGGAAGCTCTCTTTCAATCGTGGGTTAAAAGGGTATTTATACTGAAGAGGAGTGGAATGCGAAACGTCAGGTTTTTCCAAAACAGGGGTGGCTCGCGGCTTGACCTCGCGGCTTGACTAAGTCGCGAGTTCCAGTCACGAGTTAACCGTATGGCCAGTTGTCCTGTTTTGTCCTGTAGTGCTCCAGCTAGCATGATTGTTCATCTTCCAGCATGCTTGGCACGTGTGCAGATTCTGGCGGGTTGAAGCCGCGACACTCTGTTTTCTTGCACACTCTTGATCAATCTTCACACTATCTCACTCACTACCCTTACAACAATCCCACCTAAATACAGGGTTACTAAATGCTGAATTACAAGCAAATTTGGCACGGAATAAAGCCAATTAGATGGTTGAATAAATTCAACCTTACATGATTTTTTATTTTTTATTTTGGCTTTCTTTGTTTTTTGATTTTTTTTTATATATAAATTTTTAGAAGAAAAACCAAAATCTTGCGATAACTATGATTTATGTTTGGCAGTTTAGGTATTTGCTTTGTTTCGATTTAGGCATTTTGGTCAAATTTCTATCTCCCTCTCTTTATGCTTTACCATTAGAATTTCTCTGCCTTTCTCATTTTTTTTCTTTGTATAAAGTTTATTTACGATTATGGGCTCTCTTTCTATGTGTTTTTTTTTTTTTTTTAAATATATAAAGAGTGGATTGGTGGGTTTTAATGATTAGGAATGTAGATACTGAAAAATTATAGACAATAGAAATAGTATTTGGAGAAGATAAAGTATTCAAAGAGGATGATCAACATTGCTATGCTGAAACTTGGGAATATGGTGTTGCAGAGAAGAAACAGAACAAAGAACCCTCCCAACACTGACCTGCCAGAACTGCAAACAGTAAGTTTTCCTCTTAATTTTTCAATTTGTACATTAAGGGTGTGTTTGGATAGAACTTATTTTGCTGAAACTGAAAACTGAAAACTGAAAACACTGTAGCAAAATAATTTTTAAATGTGTGAATAGTGCTGTGGGACCCATTTTTAATGAAAAAATTGATAAAACGCGTGAAAACCAAAAAAAAAAAAAAAAAAAAAAAAAGAACAAAAACGCAGCAGGGAAAAACGTGGACGTGAATAAGTCAAATGCAAACACACACTAAATATTATCTTCTTTTTTCTATAATAGTTGGATTGGTTTGGATGTATATCATTGGGTTATTTGTGGCTTTGATTAAGGTTTTTGCATTATGATGGTGGTGTTTAGGTTAAAACACATAGGAATGGAATTAAATTCAGTGATGTGACTAGCATAAGAAGCAGGTACACTTTGCACCACTTAGCGGTGGCGCATCCCAAGTGGAAACTGCATGACATCTCTTTGACTCACCAAACCCTCCCTTCATCAAAGCCCCACTGACTGCAATGCTTAATAGAAAACATTTTTAGCTAAAGTCCAGTATTTCTTCTTTTCTTGGTTTGGATGGAATTGGATTTTTTTGGTAGTTATGGTTGTGACTCCTATTTTGGTAGTTAAATTGGGACTATTTTCAATTGACATGTAGAACAGTAACAAATTTGTTATTTGTTCTTTGTGAGATGTATACATGTTGATTGTGATTTTTATGTTGTAGAAGCCATTAAGAGTAGGAAAGAATCCTTAAAATTGCTTCTAATATTGCTGCATTTGGATGATTTAAAAGTTATATAGGCACGGCTTTATGCATACACTTGTGATTTTTTTGCTGCTTTTGCATGTTTGAGCTTTTGACATCTGATTTTTTAAGTGAAGATAATGTGATTTTTCTCCTTAGTCTATGTGTGTGTTTAATTGTAATATATGTGTTCCAATTTTGGTATTATTCAATTCTAATAGATGGGCGTTGCATTGTGTTAATCTTATAGGGCTCTAACACTAATCATCTTGAATGCCATTTGAATTTTTGGTACATGTTAGTCTATTAGTTAAATATTTTCATATTTTTAGCTTCTATTGAGAGATGATGTCTTTAGGAAATGTCTTTGAAATTCCTATCCACAATCTATCTTTTTCTGAGCTAATTAGTTTTAAAGATGATGCTTATTCCTAAATTAGTTTATGATTCTTGATATGAAGAGTATTTACAAATAGAATGTGCAATATATATATATATATATGTTATTCCAAATGTTTGCTGAACATTGAATTTACATTTTAAATTAGTTTAGTCTTGGTTCCATGAGCATTCAACATTACAGGCATTCTTTTTTTGCTTATACCCAAAATTTTGTACATGCATGTGTTTGCTGCACCCATACCCAGTTAGTGACAAATATATTGAATGATTTATGTTAATAATAATCCTTTAAAGTTTATAGAGTGCATCATAGTGCACCATTCTCTAATTTATGTTGATGTTACTTTGTTAGGTCTTAATTGCTATTAAAAGCCGGAGAGTAGGAGAGTAGTTGAGAAACTGCCAGAGACAAATAAGGAAATGGCTATAAATGAAGTTAAGAAGAGGGCAAAAATTGTCAATATCTTTATGCACCAAGAAATTTATGGAAAAGGATTGCGCTAAAAAGCATCAAGTAGATGTACATGGCTTAGGAAAGGGATCAGGTAGCTACAGATTTCTCTATGAGATTTCATAAATGTAACTTTGATTTAGTGCTACTATCTTTTATTTTTTTATAGGGCGGTACAGTGATTGGTATTGATAAAACTCTATAATATAACTTTTACAAGAGTTTTGGTTTTTTATTTTTTTCCTACCCTAAGATATATCTTGTCTAGTTTTTGTATTCTTGAAATTAATTGTCCTTTGTGTAGTTTAAATTGGATTGTTATAGTAAGAATCCTGTAATCGTGACAAACATAGTTTGTATAATTGAGGTTCTTTGTATTTTCCTTATTCGGTATGTCTTCATTTGACCATATTTAATGCATAAGCATACCTTCAATTTTAAGGGAGTTTCTCATCTAAAATAATAATAATAATAATAAATATAAGAGGAAAGGTTTTTTTTTTTTCTTTAAAAAAATCAGTATACTTCTTTTAATTGTCTATGGAATTATCATAATATTTTTATGATATCACGATAATGTTTGATTGGCTAATGGAGTTAGCTACTAATAGAATTTTATTATGATTTTACATATTTTTTTGTGAATAATAAAAAAATTTGCTCGTGCATTGCGCGGGTCATGCACTAATGCTTATAAAGTAAGCACCCTACAAGTGTGCAAGGCTTTCTTAGCAACTAAAATTTATCCTCAAAAATTAAAATCAAATAAATCCAAAGTACCTTAACAATTTCTTTACCAATAGATCTCCAATAATTTAATAGGAACGAAATCCAAACCTCATGTACATAATGCCAATTGGCCAATAAATATAAAACTATTAGAAGACCATCCAATCTCAAAATAACTAAGCTTCCTTTCTTGCTCATAACACAATGTAAAAACTATCAAAACTTGGTATTCTTCACAATCTGAAACTGGGGGAGGGGGGGGGGGAAGGGGGTGAGTTGACAACTCAATAAGTAACCAAAGTCTTAAAAAGTTCTATCAAGCAATAGATTTGTAAAGTATAAGATGTAATATATGTTTTCAAAGTTATAATATACTATGTGTTTTCAAAATATCGGAAGAAGTTTCATAGTTTTAAAATAATAAGTTGCACATAGGTCACATACTTTAATCTTACAAATATATCATAGATGGTTCAGAAAATAGTCAGTTTTTCATATATCAAAAGCTATAGCTTACAATAGGTTCCAAAAACACATAAGCAATTTTAGTGACTCAAAATAGACCAAATCCTCAAACATTTCCAAAATCACATATGTAGTTTTAAGGACTCAAAATAGTCAGATATTCAAACATAATTCATATTCTTTACAATCTTATGACTATGGTAATGCTATATCCCCGTGACTAGGAATCGGAGTACCAATGAATATCCCCCATTGACTGGGTATCAAAGTACCAATGAATAACCCCTATTGGTTTGGGTATCAGAATACCAATGAATAACCCCCATTCAAACCTTAACCCCTAAATAGAGTTTTGCATTTTCCAATTCCCTAAAAGCACTCCAAATTTTGAATAGGGCATATAGTAAACTATTAGTCAATAATTAAACCTATGAGAATCTCCTACAGATCAAACTAGCCTTAGGCAGGTCGACTATATTAGGCAAAACTATCAAATGAGTTTCCAAAAGATCAGTCACAAATAGTAGGAATATTTCCTTTGCTTGTTCTTTTCACACTCTCTTTTCCTTTTTGTTGGTTTTTAGACCCCTTAAACAATTGATTTAACCTAGGTAATTAGCCAAGTTGTTACTTAGTCCAATTAAACAAGTCTAGGTTATTACAATAATAAAGATCAAATCATGCAAAGCAGTGGAAAATAAATAACACAACGATATGATAACCCAAGAAAACCAAACCGGTGAAAAACCTGGGGAGGATTTAACCTAGCTATCCTCAAGGTAAAAAGCAAATCCACTAGAAAGAATCGAAGTTCATACAATAAGACTTACAAGCCCCCACACTTGACTTCTTATTGCTACCAACCAGTAGAACTTACTGACACGACCACGTGCAAGCTCTAAATCCACGGAGTCCTTCTTTCTTTGGCTTTTGCAAAACACAAACACCCCCGTTTGTGACTTTGAAATCCCACTCAAAGGTTTAGCAACAAAAACTCTCCTGTTTGTAACTCCAAGACCACCCTTGAAGGTTTAGATCATCAACACCTTTGATGACAAGAGAAGGCAGCAACTTCTACAATACCGGATCTTGAGATTCTTCAAGAAATAGCATCGGTAGAAGATATAAGAGAGTTTTTTAGGAACAAAACCCTAAATACAAAAGAGTTACACTCTTTTCTCTTTGAAAAGCCTTATAAAAATGTGCTTAGGGTTTCCTTTATATACTGGGAGAAGTAGATTAGAAACCCTAATCCTAAATGGGCTTGAACTGCTGTTTGGGCTTAATTAAAGTTCTGCAGATACGACTTTCGATCGATCGAGGCTGTCTTTCGATCGATCGAACCAAACAGATTATGAAATCTTCTTCCTGCAGCTTGTATGTTCTTGAATCTTGACTTGAATCACCTTGAGCATTGTCTAATAATACCTATAGACTCTAAAATCTATATCTAGACAAGTTTGTGTTCACCATTTGCCAATTATTCTAAACATTTAGAACCTAACAAACTCTCCCTTGGCAATTCGTGACAAAACTTTCATACAAAATGAAATGCTCAAATACAAGAACCCAATACAATAAAATGCCCAATTACATCACAAATCCCAATTTAAGACTCCTAACCTAGAAGTTGCAAGAAGAGGTAGAAGGTCTTGATCAGAATGCACCTGTCTTTCCTGAAACACTCAAAAAACACATCACCGCATGTGTGAAAAGAAAGACATATAAACAATAATATGAAACAAAATATAAAAAACAAAAGTAAACTAACTCTCCCCTTAAGTTAGATACATTAAAAAGTTTTTATATTCTCCCCTTAAACAAAACAAACAGGTCATTTATGTCTCCCCATTTTTGTCACGTATTGACAAAGACTACCTAATCAGAAGGTAGACAGAAAACATACGCAACAGAGTAAGAGAAAATAGAGACAACTCCCCCTATGAAGAGTAACAACTCCCCCTAAGAACCACAAAGGTTAAAAACAAGTTTCTCCCCTATAAAAATAGGAAAAACACAACAAGTTTTGGGAACAACATTTTTGGGGAAAAATAAAGGGGGTGGGGATAAATAAAAAGACACAAACCAATTTTTTTTTAAAAAAAAAATTAATTTGAGGATACACATGAAGAAAAATATTCTCTCTTTCAAAAAAAATGCAAACATAGCACTATGTGACCCACAAACAGTTGCATGAGTAGAGAAAATATTTGCACATTGATTATCCATCATAACTCTTAAGAAAATAATTTTCTACAATGCACACATAAAAATAGCATATACTAGAAAGTACATAACTCAAAAATTAATCAATCAATTTTTAAATCAAGTTGAGTACCCAATGTAGCAAAGTGTATGCATGTTATATGTGAAAACAATGAGAGGTATGATTGCAAAACTGCAAGATGGATACAAAAACAATGCAATGCATGTGAATCCTAAACACAAATGATGCATGAAAAAAAATTTTGGTCAAAAACATAGAAACTAAAAATTTTTTAGTTTCAATCGATCGAGAATCGATCGAACATCAATCGAGTTAGGCAGACTCAAACCAAAAATTTTAATCACAATTTTGATTAATCGAAAAACAAGTTCGATCGATCGAAAGTCTGGAAAAATCAGATTTTGGCAAAATCAGATTTTTGAAAAACAGAGCATTTTAATGCAGAAACTCCTCAAAGCACATTGTTTTATATAAAAAAAAAAATGCATAAGTATGAGACGAAAAGTTTTTCAAAAACACTTGAATTCAACCCAGATCTTCCAAAATCAAGATTTTCAATCAATTTGTCCTCAAAGCGCAAACATTAAACACATTTTGCATTAAAATCAAGGAACTTTTAATCTTGGATGACCACAACAAGATCACACACAATATAATGTACCAAGTTTAACAAAGAGTAACTTGTGTAGTGTGTGCAACTAGCAAAAACTTGAAATACATGTGAGGTGATATGTGAATAGCAATCAATCACAAAGTCTACAAAATTCATCATATATAATTTAAAAGAGACTATCACCTAAAGAGTTACATCATATAACTCCCACATCTCCTAGAACATAAGCTTGCAATCATGTAAATTTCTTGAATTTTGCCTCATAATATACACACCAATTTTAATTATGTGATTTGGCATCAAGCCTAATAGTACACACCAATTTTAAGTATTAAGCAATTAAACCGAGGTTATACCTTATGTTCTTTTTGTGCATGTGCTACACTTTCTCGAGCACAAAATCTTACGATATGCACTAAGGTGTTCATGATTGGTTAGTGAATAGTGATGAGATGGTTATTTATACCTTTCTCTAAAAGTTTAAGTTCGACAGTCAAAAACATGTGACTTCAAAATCAAGACAAAGTGATCAAAATCATACACATCTCTCCCACACAACATGCACTACAAAACTCAAACTAGTAAAGTGCAATAAAAGAAACTCATCCAAGCTAAACAAGGTACATAAACATGTTATGTAAAGATAATATGGCCAATCCTTGATTTTAAATCCTTGATTTTAAATCCAAGATGTGAAATACAAAACACAAAAATCTTTTTGGTTTTAAAAAATTTATGACCAAAAAACAAAAAACACACATTATGCTAAATGAACAATGCAAATGCAATGCATGACAGTGCTTTACTAAGCTATAGAGGGTACACAAACAAGAAATATCAATTTCTTAATTAACTCATGAGTACATGTACAAACTAGTACATACTCATACACAATTATAAATAGCTTAGCACTTATATAACACATACTATTCAAGTTTCTTCACAATGTCAAGCATGTTCTAAATCAAGAGAGAGATATCATAATTCATGTAATCCTAAAAACAAATAAAACAAGACACAAAATAAAATATTTTTGTCTTTTTGAAAATTTTCAATGTTTTTGGATTTTTTTTTTTTAAAAAAACAACTTAAAAAAAAAAAAAAAAAAAAAAAAACTACCAAAAATAGAATCAGAACATGTCCACAAACAATTGAAAGAATTAAATTAGGGACAAGTCAACAACACTTACCTTAGAGAATTTTTTCTCACCCATCTAGTACGAGTCTTCGGCTTTGTAGGTGAAAATCCATGAGAAACAGAGTGTATTTAAGGAATTACACCTATTTTCTGAGAGAGACTGAAATCCTGCAAATTCCTTTCACAAGCCAACAAGCTCAAATTTTTCAAAAGAATATGAAACAATTTATATGGACTTATGGCAGGAGAAATATCATCACAAATCCTATATTGAAACACAGAATACTTAAATTTCAGTTTATGACAATTATGACGAATGTGACCATGGACACCACAAAAGTGACAAACATGAACAAATTTAGGAACATCAGTATTCCTAACAACAAATCTAGTCTCAGATTTTGGTTTTTGCCTCAACAAAGAGCAATTTGGTTTAATATGACCAACAACACCACAAAGGTGACAGGTAGGCGCAAAAACAAATTTATTGTGCTCTCTAATAGTAGGTTTAGACATAGGTTTAGAAACTTCAGCGTCTACATCAGAACTTTTACCTTTGTCTAACCTAGCAAAATAAGTCTTTTCTTTATTATTCCTCTTGAAATGAGGGATATAAACTTTCTTAGTTTTAGGCTTAAGAGAAACAGAAACACTTCTGTTATCAACAGCAGGCTTGGTATTAGTCAAATTTTAAATTTTAACTTTAGATTCAACTAACTCTTGTTCCAAGCTTTTCATCTTCTCATCTTGAGAGGAAATTTGATTTCTCAAAAATTCATTCTTTTTATTAGATTCATCTAATCTAACAACCAATTCCTCTTTTTCAAGATTAGCCAATTTTAACTCTTCCTTGAATTTCTTAGCAATTTTCATAGATTTCAATAATTCCTTACGAAGAGTTTCACAGGCATCAATAAAATCAACAGAAGCATGAGTAGAAATATGATCAGAAAGACACTTCAAATTATCCATAACAACAGGGGTCAAGGATCAGCTCTTAGATCAAAAGATCTAAAACAAAAGAGCAACCTGCTCTGATACCACTTGTTGGTTTTTAGACCCCTTAAACAATTGATTTAACCTAGGTAATTAGCCAAGTTGTTACTTAGTCCAATTAAACAAGTCTAGGTTATCACAATAACAAAAATCAAATCATGCAAAGTAGCGGAAAATAAATAACACAACGATATAATAACCTAGGAAAACCAAACCGGTAAAAAACTTGGGGAGGATTTAACCTAGCTATCCTTAAGGTGAAAAGCAAATCCACTAGAAAGAATCGAAATTCATACAATAAGACTTACAAGCCCCCACGCTCGACTTCTTATTGCTACCAACTAGTAGAACTTACGGACACGACCACGTGCAAGCTCCAAATCCACGGACTCCTTTTTTCTTTGGCTTTTGCAAAACACAAACACCCCCGTTTGTGATTTTGAGATCCCACTCAAAGGTTTAGCAACACAAACTCTCTTGTTTGTGACTCCAAGACCACCCTTGAAGATTTAGATCATCAACACCTTTGATGACAAGAGAAGGCAGCAACTTCTACAATACTGGATCTTGAGATTCTTCAAGAAATAGCATCGGTAGAAGATATAAGAGAGCCTTTTAGGAACAAAACCCTAAATACAAAAGAGGCACACTCTTTTCTCTTTGAAAAGCCTTTATAAAAACGTGCTTAGGGTTTCCTTTATATACTGGGAGAAGTAGATTAGAAACCCTAATCCTAAATGGGCTTGAACTGCTGTTTGGGCTTAATTAAAATTTTGCAGATACGACTTTCGATCGATCGAGCCTGTCTTTTGATCGATCGAACCAGACAGATTATGAAATCTTCTTCCTACAGCTTGTATGTTCTTGAATCTTGACTTGAATCACCTTGAGCATTGTCTAATAATACCTATAGACTCTAAGATCTATATCTAGACAAGTTTGTGTTCACGATTTGCCAATTATTCTAAACATTTAGAACCTAACACTTTTAATAAGAAGAAGATGTTTTAATAACCAATGTGATCAATTACAAAATTTTCAAGAATAAAATACACCCACTTAATACTAGTATAAGATCATAGAAGTATATCAATTAAAATCCTCCCTTTTTGTATTTATAAGCCACTTATGCATAACCATATAGACATAATATCAAATCCTTCAAATATGACCTAACAAATCATCATATGATGGAACCTCACTTACACTTCTCATCAAGTCATCAAAAGAACACCATCTATGACCTAATAACCTTCATAAACAATGATAAAACCATAATCCCTAGTGCACCAACTTTATTCCTAATCAAATCCTAGTATAGAGTCTGCAAGATCATAACCTAAACTCTGATATCATTAAAATTGTCACGCCCCAAACCCAACTATAAAGATAGGCACGTGACAACCGCCGCATGCTTATAAAGTAAGCAGCCTACAAGTGTGCAATGCTTTCTTAGCAACTAAAATTTATCCTCAAAAATTAAAATCAAATAAATCCAAAGTACCTCAACAATTTCTTTATGAATAGATCTCCAATAATTTAATAGGAACAAAATCCAAACCTCATGTACATAATGCCAATTGGTCAATAAATATAAAACTATTAGAAGACCATCCAATCTCAAAATAACTAAGCTTCCTTTCTTGCTCATAACACAACGTAAAAACTCTCAAAACTTGGTATTCTTCACCAATCTGAAACTGGAGGGGAAAAAGGGGGTGAGTTGACAACTCAATAAGTAACCAAAGTCTTAAAAAGTTCTATCAAGCAATAGATCTGTAAAGTACAAGATGTAATATGTGTTTTCAAAAGTTATAATATATTATGTGTTTTCAAAATAATGGAAGAAGTTTCATAGTTTTAAAATAATAAGTTGCATATAGGTCACATACTTTAATCTTACAAATATATCATAGATGGTTTAGAAAATAGTCAGTTTTCCATATATCAAAAGTTATAGCTTACAATAAGTTCCAAAAACACATAAGCAATTTTAGTGACTCAAAATAGACCAAATACTCAAACATTTTCAAAATCACATATGTAGTTTTAAGGACTCAAAATAGTCAGATATTCAAACGTAATTCATATTCTTTACAATCTTATGACTATGGTAACGCTATATCCCCGTGACTAGGCATCAGAGTAACAATGAATATTCCCCATTGGTTGGGTATCAAAGTACCAATAAATAACCCCTATTGGTTTGGGTATCAGAATACCAATGAATAACCCCCATCGGCTGGGTATCAATGTACCAATGAATAACCCCCATTGGTTTGGGTATCAGAATCAATTCATAGTCTGATTGTCTATAATCATATATATGAAATCATAGTTTCTAAAAAAAATATATCTTATTCAAGTACATATATATATATAATCATATATTCAATATTTGAATATCTTTGTGATATTTCTATATTTTTTACTTTAAATCAATATAGCTAAAGAAACAATTAAATAAAATAAATCATATATTCAGTAATCAGATATATTTGCGATAATTCTTTACTTGAAATCAGTAATACAATAGAAATAAATAGTAACAACTGTAAACAATTTTTAGTAGTTAAAATACACAAAGATAAAACCAATTAGGATAAGGTTACTTACCTCAACTAGCTCACTACAAAAAACTTCTCCCTAACACTTTCTCTAAAATCCTTAGATATCACCTAAAAAATGTACAAGCATCATTTACTCAATAATCAAGTAATTTAAGAAAAACTTATAAAAGTACCCAGCCAAAAGAGAAACTACTAAAATATCCAACAGCGTCCACTGTTATCTCACACTAAAATTCTACATATTCATAACATATATTTCATTTACTTCATACTGCTAATAATTCCCTAGGAATAAAGCCTATATAATATGCTATACCCATAGCCATAAATGGTCAAAAGTCAATCTGAAAAGGACACCTAGATCTATCTTCTATACGTGTGCTCTCTCTCTCTCTCTCTCTCTCTCTCTCTCTTTTTGTCAGAAACTTCAAGTCCACACCTTGATTTTTCCTATTCACCAAATCCAACATTCGGTACAAGGACTCCAGAAACTTGTGCAGAACTGGACTCACCATGCCTCACCTTGTGCAACTTCCATCTACACTTACATGCGTGACACAACAGTTGGCATAGGAAGAAAGAAAATCACAATACCAAGGCAGAAAAATCTGCAAGCCCGTCCAGTTTACAAAAAAATAAATCTAAACTTTTATACGTTTGCATCATTATAACTCTTGAATATTTAAATAGTTTCACTATTGACCAGAATACTCATATAAAAAAAAATACTCTAATTCCAAATAAAGCTTAGATTTAACAAAAAAGAGATTCCTAAGTTCTTACCTTAAGTGTGTTGTCAAACCTTCTCTACTTGAGTATTTTAGGTAGTCTCCTCTATCAAAAATCTCTCTATATACATTTACTTAATAAGCTTATATAGCTATGGTTTCAACCTTATTTTTCTAAAAACTCTCTTATAATTATAAATTATAAAATTGACTCCACAAGAGATTTACTTAAATACCCTTCCTTTTAATCCTTTTTTTTTTCCGGTTATTATACCTTCTTTGATGAATCCTCCCCACTCCCCCAATACTTGTCAAACTTCTCTTTCATTGTTTTTGCCATTGAGTACAAAAAATGGTCCTCACTCCTAGAAAATAGATCTATCTTTCTTTTAATCATATATATCTCATCAAAGAAAGCATTTGATGTCATATACGAGGAACCCGAAAACTTCTTTGTGGCATTATAAAAAAGTTTCAAAAACTTAACAAATTTTCTACAAGTCTTCCAATCATCCTCATTTAGAGGTCTCCTATCATACTTCCCATCCCAAAAGTGTAGAATATAATCAAGATCTTCATATTCCATCCGCTTGAATGCATTTTCAAACTTTTCAGTGTTTTCCAACATTTAATAGGTGGAGTTCCATCTAGTGGCCACATCCAAACATAGAATAGCCTTTGACTCTATTTTCACTTTCTCCACACACCTCTTGAAGGTTTGTAACCTAGTTGGAGAAGTTTTCACATATCTAACTGCATGACGCACCCTATCAATTGACTTATTATGATGTTTTAAGTCATCGGTCACAATAAGACTTAGGATGTGTGCACAACACCTCATGTGAACACATTCATTCCCCAAAACAATACCTTTCCAAATATTAGTAGCTTCTTTCAAGTAACTAATGGCTACTCATTTGAGGAAGCATCATTCACCATCAAGGTGAAAATCCCCTTAATATTCCACCTTTCTAAACAAGATTCAACCATTTTGCCAATGGTTTTCCCCTTATGGTTATCAACAATACAAAAATTTAAATTTCTTTTATGTTGCTTCCAATCATCATCTATAAAATGACAAGTAAGACACATTTAATTAAAATTTTGTATTGAAGTCCATGTGTCAGTGTTAAGGCAAAGCCTACGGCCTCTCAAGGCATTTCTCAACTTATCCTTCTCTTCAAAATAAATCCGACTCACATCTTTAGCTACCGTGAAGTGAGATGGGATATTAAAATTAGGTTGGAAGACATTACAAAACCTTCTAAATCCTTGATTCTCTACAAACCTAAATGGAAGCTCATCCAATATGATCATCTCAACAAGAACTTTTCTACCCACAGTATTTGTAAAAGTTTTAGGCACTAGATTTCCCTCCTCTACATCCTTGGACAATGGGTCTTGTCTATCATGCAATTCATTAAAAAGATATTCAGGACAAATAGGTGTATGGTTTTTTAAATCAGATGTCCCATAAATTTTGTTATCAACCAGGTACTCCTTGCTACAATATATACATCTTGCCTTAGTTTTACCTTCCTCATCTATAAATGTCACGCCCCAAACCCAACAATAAAGATAGGCACGTGACAACCGCCGCACGCTAATAAAGTAAGCACCCTATAAGTGTGCAAGGCTTTCTTAGCAGATAAAATTTATCCTAAAATATTATATCAAATAATATTACGAATATATCAAAGATGGTTTAGAAAGTAGTCAGTTTTCCATATATCAAAATCTATAACTTACAATAGGTTCCAAAAATATATAAGTAGTTTTAATGACTCAAAATAGTTCAAATACTCAAACATTTCCAAAATCACATATGTAATTTTAAGGACTCAAAATAGTTCAAATATTCGAATGTAATTCATATTCTTAACAATCTTATGACTATGGTCACGCTATATCCCTGTGATTGGGCATCAGAGTACCAATGAATAACCCCCATTGGCTGGGTATCAGAGTACTAATGAGTAACCCCCATTGGTTTGGGTATCAGAATCAATTCATAGTCAGATTGTCCATAATCATATATGAAAGTTCAAAAACGTGTACAAAAACACTTTTGAACGTTTAGACCCCCAAAAACCAATTTAATCAACACACGCGATATGTTAAACAACTAGTGTGCGGAAACTTAACATATGCTATAACATGGAATTGATTAAACAACTATCTAAGCCACAACAAAATAAACCACAGCAGATAATGTAAAGGCAGAGATAGAGAGGAAGGAAGATGCAAACACAGCGATAACACCAGATACGTTATCGAAGAGGAAACCGAAGATCTCGGCGAAAAACCTCTCCGCCGCCCTCCAAGCGGTAATCAATCCACTAGAAAATACAGTTGGGATACAAGGACAACAATAGACCCTCCAAGCCTAATCTACCCAATGCACCTAAGCCCTCCAAGCTTCTTGCTCCAACGAGGTTGCGCCGAACCTTTTTCTTTTCTAGCTTTCCGGATTCCGCTACTACACCGTAGCATCAACCAATGAATATTGGCTCCTTCCTAACTGCTTCCCAGAACTCCAAACGTCTGTCTCACAGAGATGATAATGGTGAGAACCAGGTTTGGTATAATGGCCTCTCAAGGATTTGACAATGGAGAGGAAGAGAGTGAGGGAATTTGATGAGACTCTAAGGTAGAGATTGTGGGTGAAACAATCTGGTTTTTCTTTAGGGTTTCTCTCTCAAAATTCTCTCTGGAAGCTCTCTTTCAATCGTGGGTTAAAAGGGTATTTATACTGAAGTGGAGTGGACTGCGAAACGTCAGGTTTTTCCAAAACAGGGGTGGCTCGCGGCATTACCTCGCGGCTTGACTAAGTCGCGAGTTCCAGTCGCGAGTTAACCGTATGGCCAGTTGTCCTGTTTTGTCCTATAGTGCTCCAGCTAGCATGACTGTTCATCTTCCAGCATGCTTGGCACGTGTGCATCTTCTGGCGGGTTGAAGTCGCGAGTCCAGCCGCGAGTCCCAGCCGCGACACTCTGTTTTTCTTGCACACTCTTGAGCAATCTTCACACTATCTCACTCACTACCCTTACAACAATCCCACTTAAATACAGGGTTACTAAATGCTGAATTACAAGCAAATTTGGCACGGAATAAAGCCAATTAGATGGTTGAATAAATTCAACCTTACAATCTCCCCCTTTGGCTATTCCGTGACAAAACCCTAAAACAGACTCTAGACTTAACATGTGAGTTGGGAACAGTTGAACAAAACTCACTCACACCTAATTCTAGAAGCTGTGAAGCACTTGAATCATATGAACATAAACTCCTGAAACACAACAATACACCATGATCATTGTAAGCAGAAAATTATAAAAGCATATGAAACAGGCAATATGTGATCAAGCAAAGATGGAGTTAATAAACAAACCATGGCTTGATCAACCAAGTGAACACCACAAGGTAGTGATCACAGTGTTCATTCACACTTGGAATGAACACAAGGACATACAAGTTAACACGCACAAGGCAAGACACTTGTATGCACAACACTCAACCAATGCATAGCACACAAGGCATATGCATCTAGGAACAATCCTACAAGGGCACAAGAGTGACAGTACAACAATCACAATGCAGAACATTTAGATTAAAGTACTGATTTCAACATAGCATAAAGGCTGCACTTAAGCATGGTACATACCACAAGGCCTACAAACTATGCATAAAACATAAACCCTAAAAGCTTACAAAAGCATATGGGTACAAACCAACAAATACCTGAATAACATCATCAAAATATATTTAAAGAATAAACCAGGAGTATATGAAAAGATTTAGAAACAGTTATACACCAAAACCCAGTGTATTAAAACCATAAAAACCATAAAAACACTAATTACTCCCCCTCAACAAATTACTCCCCCTTAAGAGCTGCTTTTCTGCTTCTCAATTATCAATGAACTTTCTCCCCCTTTTTGACATGGAATGGCCAAAGGGTCACTTGTCATGCTGAGTTGTGAAGCTGTCAAGTGTAGCAGCCAAGACATCAATCTGGTCTTGCATGGCTCTCATCCTGTCAGAATGCTCAGTCTGGACTGCCCTGATCCCATCAAGCCTTTCCAGAATGATTTGGAAAGCATCTGGAGGTGTGTCTGCAGAGGTTGAAGCTCTGTGTCTTTTGCCACTTCTCCTAGGTGTTGAAGTTGATGCAAGTCCAGCTGCTTCTGCTTCAGTCTCCATTGGAGCAGCCTCTCCTTCATCACCTTCATCTTCTTCTCCTGGAAGCCTAACACTTATCCTTTTGCAGGTAAGCTTGTTGATTGCAGAGGGTGTAGACATGGGACTGATGTCTTGAGGGATTGGAACTCCTTTACTCCTAAAAATCCTCATAAGCAAACTTGGAAAGATCAATTTAGGCCTAGAGGTTGTTCTGGTCTCATCCACAATGGTGTCATAAATGTGGGAACTTATGTCTATGAAGTTCTTTTCCTTGAGATCCATCAGAAAGACTGCTCTAGCACAGTTGATTGTAGTCAATTTCCTAATGGGATAGAGGTTAAACATCATGATTATGGTAAGGCACCTCATGTCCACTAGAAAGGTAGTGGTATTCAAACATTTCCCTTCTCTCTGTCCACCTATCCTTTGTTGAATTGTTTCAATAGACACACTCCTATCCTTGTAATTGATAAATTCTTCATCATCTAATCCTTCAAGTCCTAATGCATCATCTATGACATGAGCATCCAAGACAAATTCTTTACCCCTCACCCAGCAACTCAATTCATTATCCTTTATCACAGCATTTGAGTAAAATTCCCTTATTAAGGGTTCACACACAACAGGGAAACCACCCAAAAGCTTTTCCCATCCTCTTCCTTCAAAACAACTGGGAATAAAAGTTTGCCTTAAATCTTCCAAATCCACAAATCTCTCTTGAATGATTCCTGCATTCAAGAAGTTATCCTTGTATCTCTCAAAATGGTGAACTGACCTAAACAATCTAGGATCCATCTTAAGTCTTTTGTCAGCCTTCTTCGCAGTAGATTTCTTCTTCTGAGGTGAAGGAGCCATCTGTGAACAATCAGAAAAGGCCACAACAACATATAGCAATATATGTGCAGAACCAGTCAGAACCATGTAGTAAGCAGAGAGAGATATCAACCAAACAAATGAACTTCAAACACTTAAACAATTAGCTATTAAGTTCAATCATGTGGATAAACCAAGCCTAGGATAGGAAACACATGAACAACATGGTGAAGCTATCCCGAAGGCAAAATAAAAGACATTGAGGCAGATTATGGAATAATGATATGACATACAAACAAAATATTGAGCCTAACAGAATCTTCCCACAGATTAACAATCTAAGACATGCAAATCTAGCAAAGGAAAACTCACAACCTCAAACAGAACCAATAGTAACATCTCAACAGCTCAAAGTTCAGATTGAAATGAAAAGAATACTTAGCTAAGCACAAGAGCAATAGGAATATGACTATCATTAACACAACCTATATCAACAGCATCCACAAGCTAAGCAAGAACAAAGAGCAGAGACCGAACAACAAAACCATTTCAAAAACACAATCAAATGCGAAAAATCAAGGGTAAAAGCACAGAATCAAGTAGAAAAGAGTGAAAATCAGAAAACCCATACCTGTAACTTGACGATTTTGGGCTGTAAGAATGCAACACAAGAGATTGGAAAAGGGAGCACGGAGTGTTTGGGAGGAAGAGTGTTTAGAGAGAAGATGAACAGTCACAAAAATTCGAGGGAAAAACTGAAAAAGTTTAAAAACTGCTCTTGTTTCTGCAAAACACGCGATTTTCGCGACTGGTTCAAGTCGCCACACAGTCGCCAGCTCAAGCCGCCAAAGCACTCAAGAACAAAATTTTTGAAAAATTTTTCTAAGTGTTTTTCGCGACTGGAAGGTCTACCCGCGAGAGAGTCGCGAGCTAAGCCGCGAAAATCTCTGAGTGAATCTCGCGACTGGACCTTCCACTCGCGAACAAGTCGCCAACACTGACCAGCGAAGATGCGACTTAGGCTCGCGACTTGACATACCCGCGACTGAGCCGCCAAAACAGGGCAAAACTGTATTTTTGAAATTTTTAGATTTTTCCAACAAAACACTTTCCAAAAACACCTAAAACACTCAAAAATCTTTTTGTGCTTGAATTAACAAAGATTGAGCATGTGAAAACACATTTTATCAAGTACAATCACACAAATGAATATGACATTTATTGAACATAAACTTGTGTGTTGTGTGTGGATATCAACACAGAGATAGTCCTTTGTCTAATGTGAAGCTTCAATGATCAATTCAACCAAGGCATACACAATTAGCACTAGATCATGTGACCAATCTCAATTATAGAAATATGAATATATGACTTCCCACACAACTTGATAACATAACTTGGAGCCTTTCATTTGACTCCACTTTCAGCCATAACATATGATCTTTTGAGGCAATCATCTCTCATTGTGAGAGGGATAGACAACACTTTTCTTTGAAGAACAGGCCTTTGGCCTTTTTGAAAGAAATTTCACTTTTGATATAAGGTCGCTTACCCTTTTTCCTAGTCAAATACTAGAATGTGCGACAGGCTTTTGCAGCTCAATATCTCTTTTCATTTGGAGATTTACATTTAGTGAGCTCTTTTTAGCAAAAAAATAAAAAGTGGGAAGAGATATAGACACAAGTCTATGCATGTTTCAAGATCAACATAACCATTCACTAATCATTCATGACAAGTTTGAAGATCTATTTACAACAATCACATAGATTTCAAGATTTTTCCCATAGTGATATGAGTGCATGAAAACAAGCAATGCTCGAAAATGCACAAAGCCATTAGCACAAAGGTACAAGGCAAAACGAGTTTTAAGACAAAAACTCAACAAAGTCAATCAAGCTTTTTGATTTTCAAATTTTTTATGTAATTTTTGGATTTTTGACTCAAGAAACAAAAAGATTGATAAAACATAATTAAGAAATATTCACAAACAAACAACCAAAAACAAAAACAACAAGCATACCACACAAACATAGTCACAAAGCATAGGAAGTATTAATGCATGGACATGTTGTAATGCTTATGCATGAGTACCCCTTTTCACCCACACGTCACTTGCGTTTGGGGTGATTTCCTTAAAGGATTGGGTACAGGAGTTAGGGCTTTCAAACCTTCGTGAGAAGCTTTCCAAGCAGTTGGTGAATGCACCAATCATCTTCATCACGTTCATCATTCCGGGATCTCCATTTTGCTCTCTAGGTTGATCCCCTGCCCAAGTTCTCCTATCAATTCTGGGTCCTCCTGACCTTTGAGGAGTTGCACTGCTCTTTGCTCTCAGCTTTTGGCAATTTGGTCGAGTGTGCCCTTGAAGTCCGCAATAGTGGCACACATACATTCCTCTAGGACCTCTTTGTGGTCGTGGACGTGACTTGGCACGAGATTCAGACCTGCCCACAGACTGATTACGATGATTCAGCATCCGTTGGTCCACCACATTCTTCTTCTCCTCCACCTTGAACTTCACACCAGTAGAGTCAGCTACAACTGGATCTTTGGCTTTGACAAACTTCACTTCTTTGGTGACATTTCCAGTTGAACTACTTTCTCCGCTATATCCCAGTCCGAATTTGTCTGAGAAGCTCTTTTGAGAAGATATAACATCGTCTAGCTTCTTGGTGGTGACCCTCTCTATTTTTGCATTTGCTTGAACAACCTCACTTTCAAGAAATCTCACTTTAGTGTAAGCTTCGGAGAGCTCACCATTCAAGGTTTCAATCTCGCATTTGGCCTCCCTATACCGGATTAGGAGACTTTTGTAGTCCTCCTCAGCCTTCTTCATCTTTCTCACAGCAGCCTTGGCCACCCTTGTGTATTCACCAGATTTCTCCAAAAGTGAGTTGTAATTTTCTTGAAGAGTAGCTGTGCTTTCTTCTTCTTCAGCTTCTGATTCTTCAACAATTCCTAGTGAGTCATCCTCACTATGTTCTCCAAGGTCTTGAACAAGCAAATTCAATTCATCCGAAGACTCAACATGAGCAATAGTCATGAAAGCTGAGTAGTTCCCTTCTCCATCACAGCTTTCTTCAGATTCTGAGTCAGACGAATCTGAGTCACTCAGGGTCGTGGCATACACCTTGCCTTTCGACTTCAAATAATTCGGACATTCCCTCTTAAAGTGTCCATGCCCGTTGCATTCAAAACAAGTGACTCCTTGTGTGGATTGGGATTCTTTTCCATCTTTCCTTTGGAAATCCCTCTTCTCCCTTCCAGAATTTTGGAATTTTCTCTTATCATCAAATTTTCCATTGTTTTTGAATTTCAAAAACTTTCTGAAATTTTTAACAAGATAGGCTACATCTTTGTCCACCATATCTTCTCCCGATGAGCCTTGATCTTCCACCTTCTCATTAGTGGTCTTTAGAGCAAGGGATTTACCCTTCCGTTGATTTGGCAGCGACATCTCATAGGTCTGTAGAGAACCGACCAGCTCCTGTACTCTGATGTCGTCAAGATCCTTGCTCTCTTCAATGGCTGTCACTTTAGCACGAAAACTCTCCGGCAATGATCGGAGGATCTTCCTGACAATCTTTGAGTCCTCCATCTTCTCCCCCAAGTTAAATTTACTGACAACCACTTCGTTTAGCTTCCCATAGAAAGAGTCGAAAGACTCATCCTCACTCATCTTGAGCTCCTCAAACCGAGTGGTCAGCATTTGTAACTTGGTATCTTTTACTTTCTTCGTGCCTTCATAAGTTGTTTCCAGAATCTCCCATGCATCTTTGGCAATGATAATGTGAGAAATCCTATGAAATTCATCTGGAGACACACCACAGAAAATAGCATTTAGAGCTTTACTGTTAGCATTAGATGCAGCAAGTGCTGCCTTATCCCATGTGGATTTGGCTGCCTCAGGTTTGGCCCAACCAATCTCAACAGCATCCCACACGGATTCATCAATAGAACATAAAAAGGCTCTCATACGAACCTTCCAAAATGCATAATTACTTCCATCAAAATATGGAGGTGCATTAAGGGATTGAGACCTATCCATCTCAAAAAGAAAGGGAGTGAAGGATCACACAATGGTAATGAAACCAAACAGATGTGTACCTGCTCTGATACCAATTGAAAGTTCAAAAACGTGTACAAAAACACTTTTGAACGTTTAGACCCCCAAAAACCAATTTAATCAACACACGTAATATGTTAAACAACTAGTGTGCGGAAACTTAACATATGCTATAACATGGAATTGATTAAACAACTATCTAAGCCACAACAAAATAAACCACAGCAGATAATGTAAAGGCAGAGATAGAGAGGAAGGAAGATGCAAACACAGCGATAACACCAGATACGTTATCGAAGAGGAAACCGAAGATCTCGGCGAAAAACCTCTCCGCCGCCCTCCAAGCGGTAATCAATCCACTAGAAAATACAGTTGGGATACAAGGACAGCAATAGACCCTCCAAGCCTAATCTACCCAATGCACCTAAGCCCTCCAAGCTTCTTGCTCCAACGAGGTTGCGCCGAACCTTTTTCTTTTCTAGCTTTCCGGATTCCGCTACTACACCGTAGCATCAACCAATGAATATTGGCTCCTTCCTAACTGCTTCCCAGAACTCCAAACGTCTGTCTCACAGAGATGATAATGGTGAGAACCAGGTTTGGTATAATGGCCTCTCAAGGATTTGACAATGGAGAGGAAGAGAGTGAGGGAATTTGATGAGACTCTAAGGTAGAGATTGTGGGTGAAACAATCTGGTTTTTCTTTAGGGTTTCTCTCTCAAAATTCTCTCTGGAAGCTCTCTTTCAATCGTGGGTTAAAAGGGTATTTATACTGAAGTGGAGTGGAATGCGAAACGTCAGGTTTTTCCAAAACAGGGGTGGCTCGCGGCTTGACCTCGCGGCTTGACTAAGTTGCGAGTTCCAGTCGCGAGTTAACCGTATGGCCAGTTGTCCTGTTTTGTCCTGTAGTGCTCCAGCTAGCATGACTGTTCATCTTCCAGCATGCTTGGCACGTGTGCATCTTCTGGCGGGTTGAAGTCGCGAGTCCAGCCGCGAGTCCCAGCCGCGACACTGTTTTTCTTGCACACTCTTGAGCAATCTTCACACTATCTCACTCACTACCCTTACAACAATCCCACTTAAATACAGGGTTACTAAATGCTGAATTACAAGCAAATTTGGCACGGAATAAAGCCAATTAGATGGTTGAATAAATTCAACCTTACAATATATATGAAATCATAGTTTCTAACAAAAATATAACTTATTCAAGCATGTATATAAAAATCATATACTCAGTATTAAAATATTTTTGTAACAATCCTTTACGTGAAATCAATAATACAATAGAAATAAAAAATTATAACAATTATAACAACTTTCGGTAGTTAAAAAATACATTAATATAAGCAAAATAAAACCCAATTAGGATAAGGTTACTTACCTCCAAAAGTCATACCAAAAGGAACTTCTTCCTAACACTTCTTCTAAAATCCTTAAATATCACCTAAAACAATTTTGCAGGTACCATTTACTCAATAATCAAATAATTTAAGAATGACTTATAACAATATCCGACCAATGGAGTGACTACTAAAAATATCCAATAATTTCTCTTTATTATCTCAAAGTAAAAATCCTTGTATATATCCTCTACTGCCTCTAATAAAACTTAGGATACATATTGTCATATAGGGTCAAAAGCATCGCCTAGACCATGTTCCATGATCACTTGCTAACATATATATATATATATATATTTTCCACTGCCACCTCTAGCTGTCTTTCAGCACGAGGACAAATCACACAAATCAAGCTCTGACACAAGCTTTTTTGGAAACACTATTCTTCCTCTACTAGATCAATAAACAAATAATAATAAATCATAAAGAAGTTGGTGTTCCTTCTTTTCGTCAATTTTTTTTTTTCCATCAATCTGGAACTATTCCTTTAAGAAAAATTATGCAGAACAGACCCATGTGGCCATGCCTAAAGAAAGTCTCACTATTGGCCAAAATACTAACATAAATATATATATATATATATATATATTCTAAATCCATATAAAACCTAAATCTGACAAAGAATGAGATTTCCTAGGCTCTTACCTCAAGTGTGCTGTCAAACTTTCACTGCTTGAGCAAACTCAGAAGTCCTCCTCCAAAATATCTAATGTTATACTCTAACTTAATTAGCTTATACATAGCTAGGGTTTTAACCTAGTTTTCTAAAATCTCCCTCAGTAATATTAATTATAAAATTGACCCCACAAAAGATTTACTTAAATACCCTTCCTTTTAATCTTTTTATTTTTTATTTTTTATTTATTCCGGGTATTACAATCTCCCCCAGTTATAAGAATTCAGTCCTCTGAATTCATCACAAGTTGAATGAATTATCAGGCTTCCACTGCGCTACTTTAAAGCCACAATTGTATCGATCTATACAAATTTGTCACTCACCACCATAGTTCAAAACTATTTCACAACATATGCGTAGACTTCTCCTTCCCAAGATTTGTAAAATTAAAATTTCCAAAGCAAATGGAGCCATGATGCTTCCGTTGCATAATACAATATCACTATAAAATCTCTTACTCAATTACCCATAGTTTAAGAACAACCATATTACGAAAAATATAAGATTCTTTAAAGATATACACATCTCTAGTCTAAATAGCTCTCTAAGTTCCTTTCAATATGAATAAAAGTTCCAAGGTCCATTCTTTTAGATTAACCCTAATAACTGATTTTCCATTAATTATATTTCAACAAAATTCCAAGGCCTAAGTAGTCTCCAAAAATTACAACAAGGGAAATCCACAATTTTGAGATCCACCATAGACCATTGAATGCTAGCATCCATTTAATTCTATACCTCAAAATTAAGTAGTGCATCCAAAGTTCCAATCCTTCCTAAGTTCAAAACAAATTTACAACATATGCATATATCACTGTATTTTTTTTATTCCTAAAGTTTTGTAAGATATAAATTCCAAAGTCTCCATAAATAATCTATTGAGCATTGATATAAGGGTCTATCATAGAACATCTATCTTAATCATAAATTATCTTCACAAATAAGCAACATTTATTAACCTTTAACCTCTAAGGGCTGGAACTCATTGAAGAGATGGGTTCCTTATAATTACATTTTCTATTATGAAAACAAGTCTCTAAGTATACATCGGCTAGAAGGGAATAGTCCATGAAGTATATTCAGCCCTTTTTTTTTTTTTAACTTGCAGATAATATTGTCCCATCAGCCTAGAACTTTAGAGTACAATGCAACTTTATATTATTAACCACTTGTCGATATAGAACAAAGGTACCACAATGAACTATAATTCAACTTGTAATAGTCTTTCAAAATAAACTCGCTTGCCATCCCAACTACTTCAATATCCAATCAAAATATGGATCACTAGTCCAATTCAATACTACCACGTATTTGTGTTCTATCCACCTCATTTTCTATTGAGCCAATCCATTAACTCTTATCAGTTAAATTCAAAGAATTACATTTTTGGCATCAAAACTTATTCCCCAAGATATTAAACAATCCTCCAAGTCCATAGAAAGAAATTGAGGCCCTCAAACTTTTAAGTAACAAAACATGTCTCAAAAACATTTAGGGAATACCTCACACATAAATTAGGCTATGGTAATCCATGTAGGTCAACCCTAACAAGAACAAAGATCCCAAAAAGTTGGTCCTTAACATTAGAATCCAAGGAAGTCACCAATATATTATTGAATTCTTTAAACACCCTCAGAATTTATATAATAACATATAATATAAAGTGAACTACAATAACCACAAATTGATTTTCCCTTCAAACTACAAACTTTCCATTAATTTCCTAACTCCATGTAAACTAAAATCAAGGAATCGCAGCTCTAACATCAAACCTTAACCCCTAAATAAAGTTCTGCAATTTCTAATTCCCTAAATGCACTTTGTTAGGTTCTAAAGTCTTAGAATTTTATGTATTTAGAACTCTAATTTGTATTGTTGGCAAACCATGATCAAAACAATATTTTAGAAGTATTTTTAGTCTAGCTCAAAGTTGTGATTTTATGTAAAGGTGGAATTGAGTTAAAGCAGGAAGCATTGTATCTTTCAGCCTGGCTCGATCGATCGAAGCTCGGGCAGAATGTTTTTCTGCAGATTAGTCCAACTCAGCCCTAAGTGTTTTAAAACATTTTTAGGGTTTCTTATTTGTTCTAAGTGTAAAAGGCAAACCCTAGCCACGTTTTAGTGTTGCTCATAATTGCGGTTTGTGTAAATCTCTTGTGAGATCTAGAGGAGCTTTCCTTTACCCAAGTTTAGGGTTTTCAAGGAGAAGATTTATCTACACCTTGATGATCAATTCAGTTGCTGCCATTGAAGCTTAAAGAAAACACAAGCAGGTGTGCTTGTATCTAGTGGTGAATCCAAGAAAGAAGGAGCCCGTGGATTCGGATCTTGCACGTGGTCATGTCAGTAAGTTCTACTGGTTGGTAGCAATAAGAGGTCGAGCGTGGGGGCTTGTAAGTCTTATTGTATGAACTTCGATTCTTTCAAGATAGTGGATTCAAGTTTACCTTGAGGATAGCTAGGTCAAATCCTCCCTAGGTTTTTACCAGTTTGGTTTCCTAGGTGATCATATCTTGTGTTATTTATTTTCCACTGCTTTGCATGATTTGATCTTTATTATTGTGATAACCTAGACTTGTTTAATTGGACTAAGTAACAACTTGGCTAATTACCTAGGTTTAATCAATTGTTTAAGTGGTCTAAAAACTATCACACTCCAAATTCTAAATAGGACATATAGTAAACTATCATTCAATAATTAGACCTTTGAGAATTGCCTACAAATCAAACTAACCTTAGGTAGGTCGACTATATTAGGCAAAACTATCAAATGAGTTTTCAAAAGATCAGTCATAAAATAGCAGGAAGATTTCCTTTGCTTTTTCTTCTCTCACTTTCTTTTCCTTTTCAATAAGAAGAAGAAGTTTTAATAACCAATCTAATCAATTACAAAATTTCAAGAATAAAACACACCCACTTAATACTAGTATAAGAACATAGAAGTATATCAATTTAAATCCTCCTTTTCATTTTATAAGTCACGTACGCATAAACCCAAGAGACATAAATATAAAATCTCGACGAATCTGACCTAACAAAATTCATCATATGACGGAACCTCACCTACACTTCTCATCAAATCGTCAAAAGAACACTATCTATGGCTTAATAACCTTCATAAACAATGATTATAACCGTAATCCCTAATGTGCAAACCTTATTCCAAATCAAATCCTAGTATAGAATCTGCAAGATCATAACCTAAGCTCTAATACCAAATCAAATCCTAGTATAGAATCTGCAAGATCATAACCTAAGCTCTAATACCATTAAAATTGTCACGCCTCGAACCCAACTATAAAGACAGACACGTGACAACTGCCGCACGCTTATAAAGTAAGCACCCTATAAGTGTGCAAGGCCATATTAGCAATTAAAAATTTTCCTCAAAAATTAAATCAAATAAATCCAAAATACCTCAACAATTTCTTTATGAATAGATCTCCAATAATTTAATAGGAGCTATTAGGACATATATAAATCATGTTAGGAACATATGTCAATATAGAATTGGCTAATCCTTTGACAAAACGCACTTTACTTGTAATTGGGTAGATCTAGGATGTGTTTAATACTTCAAGAAACAAGGTTTCAAGTCCAAGTGTTAAAGCCATGCAAATATGTCCAATAATCAAGTGAAGAAGTATTGGATTTTAAAACTCGATAGCTAGCTCTACAGATAGCATCTATCGAGGTTTAGCAGGCAACTTTTGCCTAATGCTCGACAGCTGCTCAATAGATACCCTATCTATCAAGATTTATGAAAATTAGATTTTCAGTTCTGATTTTCATCCAATCCGTGTATATATGTATGGGCTTTCTTTTCTCACAACCCTAAACATATATAAGGATTATTTTAAGGGCCGTTACAGCTAATGCAAGTGAGTGCAACTTGATGCAAAGGTTTTTCACAAGTATATTGTGACCGGAGATAATTTACCCTAGTTTATCTTTTTCTTCAAAAAGTTTCTGCGTTTGTACATCGTACGGTTTTGTAACCAAGGAGTTTCGTGATCTTCATCATTTTGATAAACTGAAGAACTTTGCAACCAACATCCTTCTCAAGTTGGTGGTTAGTCACGTACTTGGATTCGTACATCGATTGGTTAGTCACGTAATGGGAGCCGTGCATTGAAAGGAGAGATTGTCACTACAGAACAAGTCCAATTGGGTATTGGGGTAAGGGTTCAACTGTAGGTTGGTATAAGGTACTGGGATTCCTTTACTTGTAATCCGTTGTTGTGATAATAGTGAATTCTCGAGAGTGGTGACCTTAAAATCACTTGTTGGTGTTTTTGCCTTGGAGTTTTTCTCCATTCGTAAACAAATCACCGTGTCAATTTTATTTTCCGTTACATATTAACTTAGTTGGTGATTTGTTTGTGCTACTGTGCGTATTGCATGTTAATCGGATTAATTAATTAACTTGGCTAATTAATTGATTAATTTATCACAGGGGGTCAATACATTCTTGGCCTATTAGGAACAAAATCCAAACCTAATGTTTGTGGTATCAGAGTAGGTACACTCTAATTAGGTTTTAATCTTTGCTGTGTGATCCATTGACCCCTATTTGTTACAGATGGAGGACAGTCTCTTATTATACCTCCTTTATTTGATGACACTAACTATGCATATTGGAAAATATGCACGAGAGCTTTCTTGCAGTCAGTAGATGAATGTTGGCAAGCTGTGGAGATAGGTTGGACCAAGCCAAAGAAAGCGTCGGCCGATTGGGATGATGCTAAGATCAAGGCAGCTAATTTCAACAGCAGGGCATTGAATGCTTTATTCAGTGTGGTCACGAATGAGGAGTTCAAGAAGATATCCTCTACTGAAACTACAAAGGAAGCATGGATCATCCTCTAGACAACCTATGAAGGAACTAAGGCTGTCAAGCTTTTGAAGCTTCAGAGGCTTACTACAAGCTTCGAAGAGATTAAGATGGAGGAGGATGAGTCATTCGATGAGTTCTATGCCAAGCTCAAGGACATAGTGAACTTAACCTTCAATCTTGGGGAAACCATTCCTGAATCCAAGATTGTTAGAAAGGTACTCAGATCTCTACCCGAGAGACTTCATGCCAAGATCACTGCAATTAAGGAATCAAAGGATATTGATAAAATTCCTTTGGCAGAGCTGGTTGGCAATCTGCAGACCTATGAGTTGGGTTTGACATGGATTGGGAAATCTAGTAAGGGTAAGAAAATGGCATTGAAAGTCAAGAGCAGTGACACTGATGATTCTTCAGACGATGAAGAGTCAAAGATGAAATTTTATATCACCAGGCAATTCAAAAATTTTATGAAGAATGCCAATGCTAAAGGATTTGACAAAGACCGCAAGTAGTCCAGTTCGTCTCAATTCAAGAACCAAGACAAAGGAAAGAAGGATGCTAGGGATGACGATCAATACACTGTTCCCTCAGGACCAAAGTGCTTTGGGTGTCAGGGCTTCGGTTACATGAAACAAGAGTGCTCTACGTATCTCAAGACTATTGGAAAGAGTAAGGCACTTGCTGCTACTTTGAGCGATACTGAGCCTGAGGATGATTCTAATAATAAGGATGATGGAATCCTAAATGCCTTTATTGCCACTGTAAATCCTACTGAGGGGATTATTGAAGATGTGGATCATGAAGAGGACTTGGTGGATTTTAAGTTCAAGGAAATGGACAATCAAGATGTTATCCATACAGCCTATGAAAAGTTGTATAAAGTTTCTAAAAAGTATGAGAAACTATATAGGCTAGCCACCAAGAAGATGAGTGATGTGGAACTTGATTAAGAAGAGCTTTCCACTAAGTTTGATGAAGCCAATCAGACCATTGGAGCATTGCAATTTGAGAACAATTTCTTGGCTGAGAAAACCAAGAAACTTGAGGCAGAGTTGTTCCAATTCAGAGATTAGTTGGAAAGGACTTCAAGTGAAAAGCTTGACGAGATGCTCATTTTTCAAAAATATGCTTCCAATAGAACTGGTTTAGGGTATGATTTCTCTTCTCCTAATATTGCTTTTTGAAAGTTCAAATAGTGTATAAAACACCCTTGAACGTTTAGACCCCCAATAAAAAAATTACCAATTCAAGCTTTATGACAAACAATAAGTGTGTGGAAAATGAACACAAGCTATAAACAAAATTGGTAAACAATCTAAGCCAATTAAAATCACATCCATATCAGAAAATAAAAGGCGAAGATTAAGGGAAGAGAGATGCAAACACAAGGACAACACAACGATGCGTTATCGAAGAGGAAACCGAAGCTCTCGGCGTAAAACCTCTCCGCCGCCCTCCAAGCGGTCAATAATCCACTAGAAAATGTAGTTGGGATACATGAACAGCAATAAATCCTTCAAGCCTAATCTACCTAGTGTACCTAAGCCCTCCAATCTTCTTGCTCCAACGAGGTTGCGCCGAACCTATTTCTTTTCTAACTTCCCGGATTCCGCTACTTGACCATAGCATCAATCAATGTGAAATTGGTTCCTTCCTAACTGCTTCACAAAGTACCAAACAGCCCTCTCACAGAAATGGATATGGTGAGAAAAAGTTTTGGTAATAAGCCTCTTAAGGATTTAACAATGGAGAGGAAGACAGTAGAGGAATTTGAAGAGTCTCTTATGTGAAGATTGTGGATGGATCAATCTTGTTTTTCTTTAGGGTTTCTCTCTCAAAATTCTCTTTGGAAGCTCTCTTTCTTTCGTGGGTATAAGGGGTATTTATACTAGGGTGAGAATAGAATGTGAAGAGTCAGGTTTTTCAAAACAGGGCTGGCTCGCGGCTTGACTGAGTCGCGAGTTCCAGCCACAAGGTAATTGAACGGCCAGTTGTCCTTTTTTGTCCTGCAGTGCTCCAACTAGCATGACGCTTCAACTTCTGGCATGCTTGGCACGTGTGCAGCTTTTGGCGGCTTGCAGCCGCAAGTCACCCGCGAGTCCCTGTTTTTCTTGCACACTCTTGAGTATTTCTTCACACTATCTCACTCACTACCCTTACAAGAATCCCACCTAAATACAAGGTTACGAATTGCTGAAATACAAGAAAATTTGGCTCGGAATAAAGCTAACAAGATAGTTGATTAAATTCAACCTTACACTTTTACTAGTACTATTGTTTTTGTTTCACCTGCTAATAATGTTAAATCTGAGAACAATGATGTGCAAATTCTTTTAGCTAGTGAAAACATAGACAAGGGTAAATCTATCTAAGGAGCACCTCTTAAAGTTGATAAGAAAGAGATTAAAAACCCTAGGGCTAAGAAGGGAAATACTCAAAAGCCTAAACAAAAGAAGCAACATCTCTGTCATCACTGTAGAGCAACTGGACAAACTCGACCAAATTGCTATAAGTAGTTAGCCACTCAACAGAGCAACAGTATGATCTTATCAAGAAACCAGAATTAATTTTCATCCTACTTTGCTCTTCTTGGACATCTACTCATAGCCCTCATGTTACTTTCGAACTTGAATGGGTTCAATTCTTCCCCCTTACTGCCGGATCAAGGGTTTGCAAAATGGAAATGTTCTTCCAAGGTGTGAAAGGAAAAATGATCCAAGTGATTTAGTCACTTTCTCTCTCTCTCCCCCCTTTCTTGTTTTTGAGTATGCATTACTTGTGTGTTTTGCTTTCTTGTTTTTGAGTTAGTCTAGTTTTATGCTTTGCTTTGCTTAACATGTTTTTGATTGTTTATTTTTAGTTTAGTTTTATTTTTTTTCATAAAAAAAAAAAAAAATTGAAAAATCAGAAAAATACAAAAATAGTGTGTTTTGTGTACATTGGTACTTGTATACCTTGAATATCCATTGAAACAAAGTTGTCTAAACTTTGTGTCTTTTGTAACTCAGATGAGCATCTCTATGCACAACTAAGCAAGTGAGCTTTGTGGCTCGTGTTGGTGATGAGTAAGATTATGTAATCTCTTGTACTTAACACTCGTATCACTCTTTTTGACGAGAAGAACTAGAAAATCCTAATAGAAAGACATAAATAACCATCTCACCACTGTTGCCCGCCAATCATGAAATGACATCTGTATGCTTCGACATAGCAAAAGTGCAATGTCAAAAGCTTAACATCATTGGGTATTTCTTTTCTCTCTCCTATATGCCCATGCATGATATGCTTAACAAAAGAAAATATGCAAAGAAAATTAAAAGCAAAAATAATCAAAATACTTTATATATGATTGCAAGCGTGTCTTCTAGGAGATGTGGGAGTTATAGGATGTACCTCGAAGGTGATAGTCTCCATCAAGCAGTTATGATTATGTGTGAGTTAAAGTGATTTCTTATATCTCAAATCATCATAACATGTAAACACTTTTGCAATCTTGCGATGTTTTTCACACACAACATACAATATTCTTTGCTACTATTGATACATGTGCAGATACAATGTGATTTGGCCATCACAAGAAATACATGTGCTAATGTATGCTCACTAAACTGTCTTAACTTTTTTTTTGAAACATAAAATTGGTTAGACTTGTTTAGTGTGTGTGTGTGTTTTGGATCTAAATGCTTAACATTTTTCTTGATGAAAAATGTTTTTGAGAACTTAAAATGATGTTTGGATCTTTCGTTGAGTAGCATGTTTGATTGCATTCATGTCTGTGTTTTTCTCTTCTTTGAAAAATCTATTTTTGAGTAATCTCGATAGCTTCTCGACACCTCTCAACAGCTAGGCTATCTATCGAGCCTCTTAAGCTTCTTTTCTCAATAGTTGTTATTGCAATTTTGATCCATCAAGGTTTTTAAGAATCAGGCTCGATAGCTGCTCAATAGCTTCTCGATCCATCGAGGAAGTTTTTGTATGGTCGATAGATTCTCGATAGCTGCTCGATCCATCGAGGTCACTTTGCTATGGACACCTCTTGATAGCTCCTCGACAGCTCTTTGGGTTGGTTTTTGTTTAAATGAGTTTAAATCATCATGCATTGCATCACATTTGCATTTTAACAATGATTAATGCATTTTAGATGTGTGCTTAATATGTTGAAATAATGTGTGCTGGTAGGTCTGGAATGGGCTGAGCCCATGATGTTCTTACTTTTTCATGTCACATGTTCATGCATTTTTCATACATACATATCTTCATTTATCTTTATTTTGACATGGATCTGTGTTGGTGCTTTTTGCGTGTCTCTCTCTCCCTCTCTCTTTCTTTTGGTTAATTGCTCTATGGCACCTAAACGAAAATCCATTCCATTCTAGAACCCTCTTCATTCTGGGGCATCTTTTTCTTCTTCCCCCGCTAATTCTACTCCATCTCACATTCGGTTCCATGATGATAAAGCTTGTAAGGACTTTTCAGAGAACTTCTCACAACGCGGCTTTCATTCGGAATGCCAAGTTGTTTTATCGGACTTTTCCGATACTAACCTTCCCACTGTCATCTATTGTAGGGGTTGGGAGTCATTGTGTGGCATCTCGGTCACCTGTCCTTCCGTGATCATATAGGAGTTTTACTCCAACATGTACGGATTCAACTATTCAGTACCTCATTTTATCACTCGCATTTGAAGTACACGCATTATAGTCACTCTGGATCTTATATCCGAGATGCTACATGTATTGAGGGTAGAGTTTGTTGACTACCCCAGCTATGATCTTCTTTAAACTATGTTCAAAGACGAACTCTCATCTCGTTTATGTGAGACACCTTCTTCTTGGGTTGATCGTCAAAACACCCCTTGCTTGGGCTTTGTAAAAGGTTCGAGGTTTCTTAACATGATGATGACATTCATTCTTCATCGTTTGTCTCACTATAACTCTATCACAAAGTCTCATGCTCGATTTTTGTTACCCCTTCTTGAGGGACTCACAATAGATTTTCTCTTTCACTTCATTCTTTCCCTCATAAATGTATATAAGGATACGACGACCCATGATAAGCTCATTTTCCCTTTGGATATCACGTAGATTCTTCGCTACTTTTCTGTCTCCTATCCTGAGTCTACACACTTCTCCCTTATGTGTGCCATAGATGCTACTACTGTTAGACGGAGCAAGGCCCAGCTTCAACCGAAGTGGCGATGGACCAAGATGGTGGCTCTTCTGGCCTCTTCTGCTCCTTTTACATTCGTCCTTCTTCATCTGAGGGTGGTGTAACCCTCGAGGCGGTCATGGCCCGCTTCAGTACATGGATGCTCGCCTTGACACACTCAGTGATGAGTTATGTCAGGTGAGCACCCATGTTGGCCGTATTGCTAGGTGGTAGGCTCACCTTGGTGGCTTCGTAGAGTCTCCCTCTCCTTATCCAGAGGCATTTGAGGATGAGGACGATGATGGTGACTCTGACAACGATGATGATGATGATGATGAGGATGAGGATGCTAGCTCTTTCGATGATGACACGATGATTGCTTGAGTTACTTACCCTTTGTCATTCATGACAAAAGGAGGAGTAGTTTTGGGATGAGAGTAGTCATGTATTTAGGGGGAGAGTTAGCATAGGACATTTTTGTGATAGGGGGAATGTTTATATTTTGAGGGATGTAATGAGGTTATTTTGTATTTTCTTTTCTTTCTTTTACATTTACCTTATGTATATTGGTCTTGTGACCATTTGACATACATTGTACTTATCTTTTGATATATATATATATGTTGATGTATGTTATTCACCTATCTTTTTATGTGTTGTTTCTTTTCTCTCTTTATGCACATGATTCTTATTATTTGTGCACAATCTTTTATTTTTGTTTCACACTAAGATGCCATGATGAGTTTTGTTTAAAGTGTTTCAAAAATACAAGTTGTCAAAGTATTTCTTGCCATGAACTCTCTTCTTGCAAAGTTTTTCAAAAGTTTGTGTTAGGATAGATTTTATTGTATTCAACAAGTGAATATGAGTTGACTGATTTATGACTTCTCTCATATGTTCATTTGTTTGTTGTGGTTTTATCACGAATTGCCAAAGGGGGAGATTGTTAGGATATATGTAAATCATGTTAGGAACATATGTCAATATAGAATTGGCTAATCATTTGACAAAATGCACTTTACTTGTAATTGAGTAGATCTAGGATGTGTTTAATACTTCAAGGAACAAGGTTTCAAGTCCAAGTGTTAAAGCCATGCAAATATGTCCATGAATCAAGTGAAGAAGTACTGGATTTTAAAACTCGACAACTAACTCGATAGATAGCATCTATTGAGGTTTAGAAGGCAACTTTTGCCCGATGCTCAACAGCTAGCTCGTTAGATAGCATCTATCGAGGGTTAAAAGGCAACTTTTGCCCGATGCTCAATAGTTGCTTGATAGATACCCCATCTATAGAAATTATGAAAATAAGATTTTGAGTTTTGATTTTCATCCAATCTATGTATACATGTTTGGGATTTCTTTTCTCACAACCCTAAACATATATAAGGATTATTTTAAGGGCCGTCACAGCTAATGCAAGTAAGTGCAACTTAATGCAAAGGTTTTTCATAAGCATATTGTGACTGGAGACAATTTTCCCTAGTTCATCTTTCTCTTCAAGAAGCTGTTGTGTTTGTACACCGTAGGGTTTTGTAACCAAAGAGTTTCGTGATCTTCATCGTGTTGAAGAATTGAAAAACTTTGTAGCCAACATCCTTCTCAAGTTAATGGTTAGTCACATACTTGGGACCCGTGTATTAAAAGGAGAGATTGTCACTACAGAACAAGTCCAATTGGGTATTGGGGTAAGGGTTCAATTATAGGTTGGTATAAATTACTGGGATTCCTTTACTTGTAACCGCTTATTGTGATAACAGTGGATTCTCGGGAGTAGTGACCTTAAAATCACCTGGTGAGGTTTTTGCCATAGAGGTTTTCCCCATTCGTAAACAAATCACCATGTCAACTTTATTTTACGTTGCATATTAACTTAGTTGGTGATTTGTTTGTGCTACCATGCGTATTGCATGTTAATTGGATTAATTAATTAATTTGGCTGATTGATTAATTAATTTATCACAAGGGGTCAATACATTCTTAACCTATTAGGAACAAAATCCAAACCTTATGTACATAATTCCAATTGGCCAATAAATATAAAATTATTAGAAGACCATCCAATCCCAAAATCACTAAGCTTTTTTTCTTGCTCACAACATAACATCAAAACTACCAAAACTTGTTATTCTTCACAATCTGAAACTAGAGGGGAAAAAGGGGGTTGAGCTGACAACTCAATAAGTAACCAAAATCATTGGAAGAAGCCAAGGATGGCAGATGCAACATGGAGCTTGTTGTGGGATCTGGAGAGCTAGACAAGACACAGTTCCGAGAAGCCTTGTTGAAGTAGGAGCTTGGAGGGCTTAGGTACTTCGGGTAGATTAGGCTTGAAGGGTCTCTTACAAACCCATGTATCCCAACTGATTGTCTAATGGATCGATTATCACTTGGAGGGTGGTGGAGAGGTTTTTTGCTGAGTTCTTCCGTTTCCTCTTTGATAACACATCGGCATGTTATCTTGTGTTTGCATCTCTCTTCCCTACTCTTTTACATTCCATTTTACTGCTGTGTTGTCTTGATTATGGATTAGAGTTGCTTGTTTGTTTATCCAGTCACATTTACACTATTCTGCACTTAGAATTAAGTTAGTGTAAAATCTATCGAGCCATAGCTTTATTTTGAGGGTCTAAACAGTTGTTGTGTTTTTAACACATTTTCAAGCTTTCAATATGGGTTTGGAGATGGATGATGATGAGTTGAATACATGCTATGAAACAAACAGCTCAAGTCCACGTGAATTCATGGAAGATGAGTGGCTTAAGGAAGGAAGGTGGGCTTAACCGATAATGGGCTCAGGCAGGTATTGTAAGGGAAAAGGCTGAATAAAGAGGAGGAACCTTATGGGGATTGATAAAATTTCAAAAATAAAAATAAAAATCTCTTTGGGTTGCTTAATAAGGATTTATTTATATATTTAATTTTCTTTAGAGAGTTTGAGCTAACTGGAACCCATTTTATTATTATTTTTTTAACTATTAAGTTTGAGTTGTTAGGGTGTGGAATCCCCTTATAATTTTGGATAAAGGTTATACAAACTTAATTGCTTCATTGAATATGTTTTTATTAGATGTGAATTTTGAAAAATCCACTATTGGATTATATTTTCTTTTCATATCCTCCATATTTGATGCAAAATTTACAAAATATTAAAGATCATAAGTCATATTATCAAACAAATGTTTAAATTTAAAATTTTCTTGTTTAGCATAATATTATGTATAAGAAATAAGGATATGGATTGAATAGTAAATAAAATTTGACTGACATGAAATTTGACATACGTGTTCGACTGACACGAAATTTGACTTTCATGTCAAATTTCATGTTAAGAACATAAAAAACATTCAATTCAATAGTTAGATTTTTGAAAAGGATAAAGTTTAGTTATAAAATTGGTTGTAACTTTAGGCTACAACCTTACTCAATCTCTTTTTACTGGAGTTGAATTTTGACAAATCCACCATTGTATTACATTTTCTTCTTATATCCTCAATACTTGCAATATTTCTAGAAAATTAAAGATCAATAGCTATATTATTGTACATTTTTAGACCCCTTAAAACACAATTGGATTAACCTAGTTAATTAGCCAGGCGATTACTTAGTCCAAATTTTAAATCTAGGTTAACACAATCATATAATCATATCAATATAAAGTGCGGAATATAAAGAATACAAATATATGATGACCTAGGAAACCACACCAGTAAAAACCTTGGGACGATTTAACTTAGCTATCCTCAAGGTAAACTGAATCCACTATGAAAGAATCGAAGTTTTACAATAGCAATTTAGACCACTAACATCCTATTGCTACCTCATGTAGAAAACTTACTACCATGACCATGTGACAGCTCCGAGACCACGGACTCCTTCTTTCTTGGATTCCCAGCAAGTACAAGCACTCCCGCTTGTGTATCTTAAAGCTTTAATTGCAGCAACTGAATGATTATCAAGCTCTTAATGAAATCTCCTTCTTGATAATCCTAAGCATGTGTGAAGGCAACCACCTTTCAGATCTCACAAGAGATTCACACACACAGCAAAATAGAGTAACTTCAAAAACGTGGCTAGGGTTTCCCTTTTATACCTAGGGCAAAACATAAAACTTTACACGTCATATGGGCTTAGGGCTAAGTTGGAAATTCTGCAGAAAAAATATTTTGCCCGACTTTCGATCGGTTGAGTCTAATTCTTAATTGATCAAGCTAGACCAAATTGCACAATGAATTCTACAGCAGATCGATTCCAACTTTACATAAAACACATACTTTGAGCAACTCTAAAACAAGACTAAAAACCTGTTTTGATCATGATTTGCCAACAATACAAATTAGAGTTTTAATACATTAGTTCCTAAGTACTTAGAACCTAAAAATTATCAATAAATTGTTTAAATTGCAAGTTTTTGTAATATGCATAAAATATAAACTTATAGATCATATAGTAAATAATATCCAGTGGACACAAAATTTGACATGTGTATTAAGAGCATAAAGAACATGCAATCCAACGGTTATGTTTTCAAAATATGTATAAATGTTTATTTTCTTGAGTAAGGTTGTAACCCTTGGCTATAACCAATTTTGTAGTTAAATTTTATCATTTTTGAAATATATAATTATATTAATTTTTTTTAGTGGAATTTGTAGTTATTGGTTGTAGCTTAAGGTTACAACTTTACTCGATATAATTAACATTACTACATATATCAAAAATCCAATCATTGGATTGCATGTTCTTTATATTCTTAATACACATGTCAAATTTTGTGCCAATTTGATATTATTTACAATATGATTCATAGGATTATATTTTATGTTTAATTTTAAACTACAAAAAATTGCAATTTAAACAATTTATTGATAACATAGCTATTGATCTCTAATTTTCTAGAAATTTTTGCAATTATGAATGATATAAGAAGAAAATGTAATCCAATGGTGGATTTGTCAAAATTCACCTCTAATGAAAAGATATTGAGTAAAATTGTAACCTTAGGCTGCAACCAATTTTGTAACTAAACTTTCTCTATAATGTAATTAAGAACGAACATTGAATGCAGTGTTGTGTCATGTATTACCAACATATTTCTTGCATTTATTTTATTTTATTTTACTTAACTCACACTGGCCAAATGTGAGTTAACCACCACAAGCTTCCTAATGTTTTAGTCTTCTAAAATCTAGACCATTCATCAGAGGCAGTGGAATTTTTTTCTTTTCCTGAACTTTTTTTTCGTTTTCTTTTTCTTTAGTAGACTGTTTTTGGATTTCTAGGGCTTATGCAATAGCCCACCATCATCACTTTGTCACAATCTAGAGGTGATATTTTGCATTTATTTATTTATTTATCTATTTTTTTCTTCTGCTTCAGCCTTCAGGTGAGTATCACCTGTATTCTTATGAAACACTTATTTCATGTATTTGTGGCACATTATACAATCTTGAATGATTTCTACAATACATATACAAGCCTATCTTTGACAATTAATTGTGATAGGGATATTTTCGTCCATAAAGGACATTAGTATATTTTGACCTGTTAGTGTACATATCTCTCCCAAGAGGACCCACAGATTAAGGGCCCATTGGGATGAGTTCCCTATTCGAAGTTCTAAAAATCCAAACGGCTCGGTAGTCCATTCCTCTCTAAGACCTATCGGGCAACTTGTGTGTGTGCTCTACTTCCATCCTTATTCACATACCGACGAATGGAAGAGGAGGTATAACGACAAATGAGGAGGCATACTAAAGGTAGAGCTATTGGATCCTACAAGGAAATAACCTACACACCACGTCCAAAGACCCTACTACATGTTCATATCTTCCCTACATGGGAAGATATGCCCTAAGATCTCGAGGTCTTAACTCTAGATCTTCTCTACAAGGAAAGCCCTTGCACTCAAGGGATTGTGATTAGCTCTACGCCACTATATAAGCACCAAACCTTCTCTCCTTTAAGGTACGTGAAATTTCCTAACTCTCACACTATTGATTTCTTGGAAATTCTTCTACCGCTAACTTAACCTGTAGAGGGTCTTATGGACACAACAGAGAGTCGCCACCTAGTTTTACAATAGCCTAAGAAATATGAATATAGCATCCTTTCTGGGAAGGACCTTTGATCTTACTACCAAAGTATGGGTTCACAGTTTAGGTATGGTTTTAGGAAGGTGTTAGGCACCCAAAACCGCCCAACCCTAGGGTTGGCTTCCACTCATTGTGTCTTACATCTTAATCTCATTAAAGGCATATTCAACATTGCATTCTATACTCACACACACGCTAGCATACATCTAACAATAAACATGGCATTAATCATCCTGAAACCTCATCACTCATCTGTCATGGCATATCATAACCCAATCATACATCTATCTCATCTCATCCAAGGCAGCAAGCATATCACAATACAGTAGCATCAACAAGGCATTAACATCAAGCATATCCCAAACATCCAAGCACAGTATCATGGCATTAACCGAGCAAATTCATCATGTTTATAAACCATATCATGCTCATCACCCCAATCAAATGCATGTTCATGTAATTATGCATGGCTTACCATACTTACCTCATAGCACCACAACACCTATGCATTAATGCATGTTCATGTTCATATGCATCTTCATGTGATTTATCTACAATAAAAACCCTAATTATCAATCTATAAATCCAAGCATGAGAAACATGCTATTCTACTAACCCTAGACCTAAACATGTGAAAACTAGACTCAACAAGATTTAAACAAAGGATTAAAATTAAGCAAAATAATCAAAACTGCAAGAACCCTAAATCTGCATTTTTGAGCACGTGTATCCATATGCATACTTATGTGTGTGTGTACGCATGGCTCTAGTTTGCATACGCATACATAAGTATGCGATGCATACATGCCTGGAAACATAGTTTTAAAGCAAGCAACAAAACAAAAATCAAACCAAACCTAACATGCTTCAAATATAATACTAAACAACGTAAACTAACAACAAAGATATCAAAGATAAACAAAACAAAGTCTATTCCTAAACATGCATTGGATCTAACAACAAATAAGAGCTACACTTAACACATCAAAACATATTCATCAATATGTCAAATCATTCAACTCTCCAATAAAAACACGATGAGACACAACAAAACACAATTAAACAAAGCAAAACATATTTCTTAGCATGTATAACAAATAAATCAATTAAAAACAGCAAGAACACAAGTTGTAAAAAACCAAATTAAGGAAGAGCCATGAAGACAGACTCACCTTGCTTATGAAAAACACAACTTGATTGATATTTAACCAACTAACTTCAGTGCCTACACAACAAGATTGAATGATAATCAAAGGAATCAAATATATCAATAGTTCATTAGTAGTCACAACTCAAAATAAAAAGATATTCTAGAAAAGTTTGTTTGAAAAAGTTTTGAAAGATATTAGAAAATAGTTTGCTACTATTAGGACATATGTGATTCACTTGCTAGGAGCATATGTCACTATTTTATATAATTGACTTATCCTTTGACAAAATGCACTTTACTTGTATTTGGGTAGATCTAGGATGTGTTTAATACTTCAAGAAACTGTGTTTCAAGATCAAGGGTTGAATACATGCAAGTTTGTCCAAAATTCAAGTTAAAGAAGTGTTGTTCATTAAATCTTGACAGCTAGCTATCCATTGAGCTTAAGAAGCTGTTCCAGCCCTGTGGCTCAACAGCTGCTCGACAGCACCTCGACAGACATCTATCTGTCGAGTTTTATGAAAAATAGAATCCCAGTTCTGTTTTGATTCTAATCCGTGATTATGTGTTTGGGCCTTCTTTTCTTCTAACCCTAGACATATAAAAAGATTATTTTAAGGGCCGTCAAAGTGTACATAAGTTGCACAAGTGTTGAGCAAAGTTTGTTTAAGCAATTTGTAACCGAAGACAAAGTTTTGCCCTAGTTCATCATTCTTGTGAAGAAGTTGCTGTGTATGTGCACTGTAGGGTTTTGTGACAAAGCATCTTCTTGATCTTCATCGTTGGGATGAACTGAAGAACTTTGCAGCCAACAACCTTCTCTAATTGGTGATTGAAGTCGCGTACTAGGATCCACGCATTGGTTAGTCACGCACTTGGGAGCCGTGCATCGAAAAGGGAAATTGTCACTACAGAACAAGTCCAATTGGGTATTAGGGTAAGGATTCAACTATAGGTTGGTATAAGGTACTGGGATTCCTTTACTTGTAACCGCTTGTTGTGATAATAGTGGAATTTCGATAGTGGTGACCTAAAAATCACCCGGTGGGGTTTTTGTAGTTAGGTTTTCCCCATTGGTAAACAAATCATCGTGTTATTTATTTTCCACTGCATAATTAGTTTATTGGTGATTTTTTTGTGCTACCACGCATTTGCATGATTAATTAACTTAATTAATTCACTTGGCTAAATTAATTGGTTAATTTATCACAAGAGGTCAATTCGTTTTTGGCCTATCAAGTGGTATCAGAGTGGGCACATTCTGATTAGGGTTTAATCTCTGCTGTGTTGATCCATTGACCCCTGTTTGTCATGGATAGAGGACAGTCGTTAATCATACCTCATTTATTTTATGGCACTAACTATGCATACTGGAAAGTACACATGAGAGTTTTCTTGCAGTCTTTAGATGAGGAAGTGTGACAAGCTGTTATGATAGGCTGGACAAAGCCAAAGGAAGTACCGGCCAACTGGGATGATGCCATGATCAAGGCGGCAAACTTTAACAGCAGAGCATTGAATGCCTTATTCAGTGCGGTCACCAATGAGGAGTTCAAGAAGATATCCTTCACTGAAACTGCTAAGGAAGCATGGACCATCCTTCAGACAGCCTTTGAAGGAACAAAGGCTGTGTTAAGGATTCGATAGTGGTGACCTAAAAATCACCCGGTGGGGTTTTTGTTGTTAGGTTTTCCCCATTCGTAAACAAATCATCGTGTTATTTATTTTCCACTGCATAATTAGTTTATTGGTGATTTTTTTGTGCTACCACGCATTTGCATGATTAATTAACTTAATTAATTCACTTGGCTAAATTAAGTGGTTAATTTATCACAAGAGGTCAATTCGTTTTTGGCCTATCAAGTGGTATCAGAGTGGGCACATTCTGATTAGGGTTTAATCTCTGTTGTGTTGATCCATTGACCCCTGTTTGTAATGGATAGAGGACAGTCGTTAATCATACCTCATTTATTTTATGGCACTAACTATGCATACTGGAAAGTACACATGAGAGTTTTCTTGCAGTCTTTAGATGAGGAAGTGTGACAAGCTGTTAAGATAGGCTGGACAAAGCCAAAGGAAGTACCGGCCAACTGGGATGATGCCATGATCAAGGCGGCAAACTTTAACAGTAGAGCGTTGAATGCCTTATTCAGTGCAGTCACCAATGAGGAGTTCAAGAAGATATCCTTCACTGAAACTGCTAAGGAAGCATGGACCATCCTTCAGACAGCCTATGAAGGAACAAAGGCTGTGTTAAGGATTCAAAGCTCTAGAGGCTCACTACAAGCTTTGAAGAGATTAAGATAGAGGAGGATGAGTCGTTCAATGAGTTCTATGCCAAGCTCAAGGACATAGTGAACTCAGCTTTCAATCTTGGGGAAACCATTCCTGAACCAAAAATTGTAAGAAAGGTGCTTAGATCTCTACCACTCTACCAGAGAGATTCCATGCCAAGATTACGGCAATTGAGGAATCAAAGGACATTGACAAGATTCCTTTGACAGAGTTGATTGGAAATCTGCATACCTACGAGCTAGGGTTGACTAGGATTGGCAAAACGGGTAAAGACAACAGCATGACATTGATGGCCAAGAGCAGTGAGACAAATGAGTCTTTAGATGATGAAGATTCTAAGATGAAGTCCTACATCACCAAGCAGTTCAAGAAGTTTATGAAGAATGCCAATGGAAAGGGCTTCAACAAGGACCGTATCCAATCCAATTCCTCTCAGTTCAAGATCCAAGACAAAGGGAAGAAGGATGCAAGGGATGGCAATCAGCACACTGTTCTTGCAGGACCTAAGTGCTTTGGGTGTCAAGGCTTCGGTCACATGAAACAAGAGTGTCCTACATATCTCAAGAGCATTGGGAAGAGCAAGGCACTTACTGCTACCATAAGCGACACCGAGCCTGAGGATGATTCCGACAATGAGGATGACGGAATCTTGAATGCCTTCACTGCCACTGTCAATCCCACTAATGGGATTGTTGAAGATGTGGTTGAAGAAGAGGAATTGGTGGAATCCAAGTTTGAGAAGATGGATGATCAAGATGATATCCATACAGCCTATGAGAAATTATACAAGCTTTCTGAGAAACATGAGAAACTTTACAGGTTGACCACCAAATAGCTCAGTGAAAGTTCAAAAACGTGTACAAAACACCTTTGAACGTTTAGACCCCCAAATTACAACTTAACCAATTCAAGCAATATGTCAAACAACTAATGTGCGGAAACTTAACACATGCTATAATATGAAATTGGTTAAAATCTATCTAAGCCATAACATAATAAAACCACAGCAGATAAAATAAAGGCAAAGATAGAGAGGAAGGAAGATGCAAACACAAAGACAACACGCGATGTGTTATCGAAGAGGAAACCGAAGTCCTCGACGAAAAACCTCTCCGCCGCCCTCCAAGCGGCAATCAATCCACTAGAAAATACAGTTGGGATACAAGGACAGCAATAGACCCTCCAAGCCTAATCTACCCAGTGCACCTAAGCCCTCCAAGCTTCTTGCTCCAATGAGGTTGCGCCGAACCTTTTTCTTTTCTAGCTTCCCGGATTCCGCTACTAGACCGTAGCATCAACCAATGAAGATTGGCTCCTTCCTAACTGCTTCCTAGAAACCCAAACAACTGTCTCACAGTGATGATGATGGTGAGAACCAGGTTTGGTATAATGCCTCTCAAGGATTTGACAATGGAGAGGAAGAGAGTAGGGGAATTTGAAGAGACTCTAAGGTATAGATTGTGGGTGAAACAATCTTGTTTTTCTTTAGGGTTTCTCTCTCAAAATTCTCTCTGGAAGCTCTCTTTCAATCGTGGGTAAAAGGGGTATTTATACTGGAGTGGGAGAGGAATGTGAAACGTCAGGTTTTACAAAACAGGGGTGGCTCGCGGCTTGACCAAGTCGCGAGATCCAGTCGCGAGTTAACCGTATGGCCAGTTGTCCTGTTTTGTCCTGTAGTGCTCCAGCTAGCATGACTGTTCATCTTTCAGCATGCTTGGCACGTGTTCTGCTTCTGGTGGCTTGCAGCCGCGAGTCCACCCGCGAGTTCCAGCTGCGAGTCTCTGTTTTCTTGCACACTCTTGAGCAAACTTCACTCTATCTCACTCATTACCCTTACAACAAACCCACCTAAATACAGGGTTACTAAATGCTGAATTATAAGCAAATTTGGTACGGAATAAAGCCAATTAGATGGTTGAATAAATTCAACCTTACACTCAGTGATGTGGAACTTGATTGTGAAGAGCTTTCCACAAAGTTTGATGAGGCTAACCAGACTATTGGAGCACTGAGGTACGAGAACAATTTCTTAGCTGAGAAGACCAAGAAGCTTGAAGCGGAGCTGTTTCAAGTCAGAGCTCAATTGGAGAGGACTTCAAGTGCAAAGCTTGATGAGATGCTCAGTCTTCAGAAATTTGCTTCTGATCAAACAGGTTTAGGGTGTGGTTTCTCTTCCTCTAATACTGCTTCTACTAGTACTACTGTTTTTGTTCCTCCTAGCAATAATGTTGAAATTGAGAACAATAATGTTAAAATTGTTTTAGCTAGTGAGAAGTTAGACAAGGGAAAATCTATCTTAGGAGCGCCCTCTAAGCCAGATAAGAAGGAAGCTAAGAATCCTAGGGTCGATAAGGCTAACTCTCAAAAGCCTAAACAAAAGAAGCAGCATTTTTGTCATTATTGTGGAGTTGCCGGTCATACTCGACCAAATTGCTATAAGTGACTTCCCACTCAACATAGCAACGACATGATAGCATCTAGAAGCCAGAATCAGCTTCAATCCTCTCTTCCTCCCATTGGAGATCTTCTCAAAGCCCTCATGTTCCTTTCAAACTTGAACGGTTTTAATTCTTCCCTCTTACCGCCGATTCAAGGGTTTAATTAAAGGAAAGGTTCTTCTAGGGTGTGGAAGGAAAAGGGTTCCAAGTGATTCTATCACTTTTCTCTTTCTCTCTTCTTGTTTTTGTGTTTGCATTACTTGTGTGTTCTGCTTCAAGTTTTGAGTCAGTCTAGTTTTTATACTTTGCATTGTTTAACATGTTTTTGTTTGTTTTCAGTTTTGATTATTTTATTTTTAATATAAAAATAAAATAAAAAAATTGAAAACTCAGAAAAATACAAAAACAATGTGTGTTATGTGTACATTGGAACTTATGTACTTTGGATGGCCATTGAAACAAAGTTTTTTAAACTTTGTATCTCTTGTAGCTTAGATGAGCATCTCTATATGCACAACTAAGCAAGTGAGTTTTGTGGCTGTTATTTGTGATGAGTAAGATTAAGTTATCTTTTGTATTTAACACTCGTATCACTCTTTTTGACAGGAAGGACTAGAAAATCCTAAGAGAAAGGCATAAATAACCATCTCACCACTGTTGCTCGGTAATCATAATATGACACCTGTATGAAGCATAACAAAAGTGCAGTGTCAATGACATTTGTGTACTTCGGCATAGCAAAATTGGAATGTCAAATGCTTATCATCATTGGGTATTTCTTTTCTCTCTCTTATATGCCCATGCATGATTTGTTTAAATAAAATATGCATAGAAAATGAAAAGCAAAAAGATCAAAATGCTTTAAATATGATTGTAAGCATGTATTCTAGGAGACGTGAGAGTTGTAGGATGTACCTCGAAGGTGATAGTCACCATCAAACAGTTATGATTGTGTGTGAGTTAGAGTGATTTTCTTATATCTCAAATCGTCATAACATGTATACACTTATGTAATTTTGCGATGTTTTTCACACACAACACGCAACATTCTTTGCTACTTTTGATACATGTGTAGGTATAATGTGATTTGGTCATCACAAGGTTTTACATGTGTTAAAGTATGCTTACTAAACTATCTTGACTTGTTTTTGAAATATAAAATTGATTAGACTTGTTGTGTGTGTGTGTGTGTTTTTGGGATCATTGTGCTTAAAATTTTTGTTGAGAGTTGATTTTAAGAGCTTAAACTGTTGGTTGGATCTTTGGTTGAATTGCATGATTGATTGCATTCATATCTGTGTTTTTCCCTTCTTGAAAAACAATTTTTAAGCAATCTCAACCCCTCTTAGATACCTCCTCGACACCTGGCTATTTGTCAAGCTCTTAAGGTATTTTCTTATCGCAATCTCGACAAATCCTCGACAGCTGGTGGATCGATTGAGCTTGTTTTCTTGTGTCTTTACTTTGTTTTTCGACACCTGTATCTGTCGACGTTGTTTTTCTCGACATCTACCTCAATAGATGGCTTGACACCTCTCAACACCTCTATCTGTCAAGAATTACTAAGGAGCTATATATTCTTTCTTTGTGATCCGGTTCTCACTTCTTCGATCTCTCTCGACCTGTCTGCACCTGTTCCTTTCCCAAACACCATCTCTCTCACTCCAAACCTCTTCCTAAGTGATTTTTCAAGCTTTTTCATGTTTTCCTTCACTTGGTAAGCTTCTAATCTCCTTCATTTACATGCATTCATGTTTTGAAACCTAGGTTTTGGGGTTTTTGAAAAATTTGGGGTATTTCAAAATTGATGAGTTATTGTTGAAATTTTGGTGTGGGTTTTTACTTAAATAAGCTTCAAATCTCATGCATTGCATCACATTAGCACAATAACAGTATTATCATGCATTTAGATGTGTGCAAATTGATTGTATGCTGGTAGTATTGGATTAGGCTGAGCCCATGATGCAATTTCTTTTGCATATCACATGTTCATGCATTCCCCATGCATATGTACTTTCTTTTCAATATACTTGTTATATTTGAACTGCTTTAGAGCTTTTCTAATTGTCTTTCTTTCTCTTCCTCTCCTTCTGTTTATGTTAGTTGTGTCTATGACACCTAAGCGTAAGTCTGGTCCATCCCAAAACCCTTTCCATTCTAGGACATCTTCTTCTTCTGATCCTACTCCTTCTTATATTTGATTCTAAGATGAGGATGCCCGGAAGGACTTCTCAGAGAACTTTTCTCGATGAGGTGTTCATTCAGAACGCCGAGTCATTTTGGCAGACTTTGCCGACACTGACCTTTCCATTGTCATTCATAGTCGGGGATGGGAGTCACTATGTGACGTCCTGGTCACTTATTCAACTGTGCTGATACAGGAGTTTTACTCCAACATGCATTGTTTCGATTTTTCAGTACCTCTCTTTTCTACTTGCATTCAAGGTACGCGCATTGTAGTCACATCGCAGCTTGTTGCGGATGTGCTTCATGTTCCAAGGGTAGAGCATCCTGACTACCCCGGTTGTGAGCGTTTACAGACTGTGTACAAAGAAGAGATGATTTTTGCTTTCTATGAATGTCCCATAGATTGGGGTAATCGTCAGTTCACACTATGTAGGCCTTTTGTTAAAGGTCCTAGATTCATGAACATGGTGCTGACTTTTGTTTTGCACCCACTCTTTCACTATAACTCTATCACAAAGCCTCGTGCTCAATTTTTTCTTTCTTTACTTAAGCACCTCACTATAGATTTTTCTTCACATTTCATTCTTTCTATCTTAGATGTGTATAGGGATACGACTAACCGTGATAAGCTCATTTTCCCTTCGGCTATCATGTGGATTATATGCCTTTTTTCTGTCCCTTTTCCCTTGTCCAACTATTTTCCTATCATGTGTGCCATAGACTACGCTACCGTTAAATGTAGCGAGGCACATTTTCAGTCTCGACAGTCAGATTCAACAGCTCCTCCCTCCCATTCTGCTCTGTCTCGTTTTGCTCCATCCACATCCGCTCCCTCTTCTTCTTCGGGCGATGTGACTCTAGGAGACTTCATGGTGCAGCTGCAGTGTATGGATGCCTTGATAGACTCTCTACAGAGTTGTATCAGGTGAACATTCATGTCGATCATATTGCATAGCGACAGGCAACCATGGGTGGTTATGCTCCTGAGGCTTCTCCTCCACCACCTCCTCCAGCGGCTTCTAAGTCTGACGATGATGATGGTGATGACAATGATGCTTCGAATGATGATGATAGAGATGCTATCTCTACCGATGAGATGTCTACATAACACTCTTACCCTTTGTCACTCGCGACAAAATGGGGGAGTAGTTTTGGATATGAAAGTAGTCATTCTTAGGGGGATAGTTAGTATAGGACATTTTGTTAAGTGGAGTGTTGATATCTGAGGGATGTAGTGAGGATTACATGTATCTTTTTCTTTTCTCTATTTTAGATACATTTGTTCTTGTACATGGGTCTTGTGACCATTTTTGACATACATTGTACTTATCTTCTTTATATATGTTGATGTATGTTTCTTTCACCTACCCTTACATGTTTTGTTTCTTTTCTCTCTTTATGAACATGCTTCTTATTACGTGTATGCAATCTATTATTTCTATTTCACACAAAGATGCCTTGATGAGTTTTGTTTAAAGTGTTTCAGAAATATAGGTTGTTAAAGTCTACTTGCCATAAACTCTTTTCTTGCAAAGTTTTTCAAGAGTTTGTGTTAGGATAGATTTTATTGTATTCAACAAATGAATATGAGTTGAGTGATTTATGACTTCTTTCATATGTTCATTTGTTTATTGTGGTTTTGTCACAGATTGCCAAAGGGGGAAATTGTTAGGGCATATGTGATTCACTTGTTAGGAACATATGTCACTATTTTATGTAATTGGCTTATCCTTTGGAAAAATGCACTTTACTTGTATTTGGGTAGATCTAGGATGTGTTTAATACTTCAAAAAACTGTGTTTCAAGATCAAGTGTTAAAGACATGCAAGTCTGTCCAAGATTCAAGCTGAAGAAGTGTTGTTCATTAAATCTCAACAGCCAGCTCGACAGCTAGCTATCCATCAAGCTTAAGAGGCTGTTCCAGCCCCGTGGCTCGACAGCTGCTCGACAGCACCCCGACAAACAGCTATTTGTCGAGCTTTATGAAAAATAGAATTCCAGTTCTACTTTGACTCTAATCCGTGATTATGTGTTTGGGCCTTCTTTTCTTTTAACCCTAGACATATAAAAGGATTATTTTAAGGGTTGTCAAAGTGTGCACAAGTTGCATAAGTGTTAAGCAAAGTTTGTTCAAGCAATTTGTAACTGGAGACAAAGTTTTGCCCTAGTTCATCATTCTTGTGAAGAAGTTGTTGTGTATGTGCACCGTAGGATTTTATGACCAAGCATATTCTTGATCTTCATCGTTAGGATGAACTAAAGAACTTTACAGCCAACAACCTTCTCTAGTTAGTGATTGAAGTCACGTACTAGGATCCGCGCATTGGTTAGTCACGTACTTGGGAGCTGTGCATCGAAAAGGGAAATTGTCACTACAGAACAAGTCCCATTGGGTATTGGGATAAGGGTTCACCTGTAGGTTGGTATAAGGTACTGGGATTCCTTTACTTGTAACCTGATAATAGTGGAATTTCGGGAGTGGTGACCTAAAAATCACCCGTTGGGCCTTTTGTCGTTAGGTTTTCCCCATTCGTAAACAAATCACCATGTTATTTATTTTCTGCTATATAATTAGTTTATTGGTGATTTGTTTGTGCTATCACGCATTTGCATGATTAATTAACTTAATTAATTCACATGGCTAAATTAATTGGTTAATTTATCACAAGGGGTTAATTCGTTTTTGGCCTTTTAGCTGCCTTAGAAATAACTAAAGAGAGGTTTCTATTTTGTCAAAAAAGTGCTAAGGGGCTGCCTTAGGGTTTTCAAAAGAGGAAATAGGGTTTTAGAGAAGATGGAGGCCAAAAAATCCTTCTCTATGGCTAGGGTTTTGATTTGGGACATAAAACGAGTATTTATAAGTTAAAATTATGGTTTTAGTGGCTTTTTAATGGTCTTTGGACGTTCTCAAGCGTTTATAGGCCAACCCACATCAAAGCATAATGTTTTGGGCCTTTAAAATGAAGTTTTAAAACCCAAAAAATCGGACTGCCTAATTGGCCCAACTACAAATGGTCATAACTTACTTAATATAAGTTCAAATTAGGAAAATTTTGTGTTCAAATTGAAGCCAAGGAAGTCTACTTTCCAATGAAACAAATCTCACTCAAAATTTATATGTAGATCCAAAGGTATGGTCAAACAAATGAGCAAAGGTCATTTTTCAGTATCGTTTTCAAAGCGATTTGAGCACTTTTGAGTTGTGATTACTTCCAAACTATCAAAATAACTTCAATTACCTTTTGTAAACATGTCTATTGGGATCGGAGACTAAAGTTTATTAACCGGGTACAAAATGAGGTGTCTGCATGCCAACATGCAAGCAAACAAGCAGACATGGGGCGTGAGTGGAAAATCCAATCGTTGGATTCTGCGAGTCCCTATTCTCCTTGGTTCATTATCCTAAACTGAGGGAAAAACAAGCAAAAGCAACTACTATCCCTAGAAAAAAGGAAAACTCATCACGTCATCATACCATGTTATCATTACATCAATAACATATCATGTTCATAATGAGGATGGCTACTATCCTACGCCAACAGAAACACATCAACACATCATAAACACAACAAGGATGGCTACTATCTTAAGCCACAGAAACACATCATAAACACAATATCAATCATCAAAAAGCCTAAGTTCACTGTCCTAAACTTAGAATCAAAGGCACACAACAAGAATGGCTACTATCTTAAGCCAAAAAGACATCAACACATCATCAACACAACATCAACAACTACTATCCTAAGCCAAAATCACACATCACACATCATGTTATCAACACATCGTAAGCATGTCAACATGACATCATATTATCATAAAAGGTTCAAGAGACTCATCATTACACATCAAAGAACTCATCATTCAAGACACATAATTTATTTCCATAAAAATTCATTATTTAAGGAAATCAACATCATTCAAATCCATCCGTTTTTGAAAACTTTCTTCCATTTTTGAAATCTCTCTTAGATTTTTGAAACTTGAAATCTTTTCATTTGAAATTCTCCTTAGACTTTTGAAATTCTTGATTTTCTTCTAAATTTTCAATTTCTCACTTGAATCTTTTAATTTTTTCACAACGATTAGGTCACATCAACACAATGGGTCACATCAAATTTGGTCCAAACACATCAAGGCACAATAGGTCACATCAGGGTAGGTCCAAACACATCAAGTCTAAACCAATCACAACGGGTCACATCAAGGTCGGTCCAAACAAATCAGGATAGAACCAAGCACAACAGGCATATCAGGTTTAGTCCAAACACATTAGGACATAACCAAGCACAATATATCACATCATTCCTCTTAATCTTCTCTTCATTTTTTTTCTCTCTTTTTTTTCATCTCTTTTTATTTATTTTTCTCTTCTCATCTTTTCTTTCTTTCTACTCATCTTTTTTCTTTTTCTCTTTTTTTTTTCTCTCTCTCTCTTCCATCTTCTTTTCTTTTATTCTCTCTCTTCTCATCTTCGTCCTTTCTTTTTCTCCTCTCATTTTCTTTGTGATCCTTCATTTTTTTCTTTTCTTTATTTTCAACATCTCACTTTCTTTCTTTCTTTTTTTTTTTTTTTTTTTTTTTTGTTTTTCTTTTAAATTTTCTTTCCCATTCTTTGGGACTAAAAATTGCATTTTCTCTTTAGAGCATTAACAAGGAAGAGTTAATTAGGCCATAGGTTCATTGCATTCTTTTCTTTTAATGGGGCACATATTTACTCAACACATCATTCATTCACTTTATTGTTATTATTATGCACCTTTTGCCTTTGGATGACCATCAACTCCCTAGACACCTCCAGATGAAGATCAAAGGTAGTTGAAAGAGATTCTAGACCAATGAAGTTTCAAACATGACAAGAGTTTTGAGGCAATGGGATATTAATGAACACAACAAGTTGAAAGCGACTCTAGACTAAAGAAGCTTCAAGCATGACAGGAGTTTAGAGATGGTAAAGCACAACAGGATTTGAATACAAAGAGGACCTTCAAGAAAAATTGGAGGAATTGAGGAAAGGAGGTAAAAACAAAGGATCATAGATCCAGATGATTTTGCACATCAATGTGCATTCTCTTTGAACTAGTTTTGCATGAATCACCTACCATCTTCATTGATTATTCCAAATATGAATTTAAAATTCTATAATCTCTAATCAACTCGATCATTGTCCTTGTTATAACATGCACACCTCACTTCTCTCATTTCTCTCTTCTTACATTCTCCTAAATCAACTCATCTCTCATATATGGTCACTTTTCCTCTCATCATGGTTGTTTTAGCTTAGAGCTAGTCTCATCTTCCCTTGTATGTTCATTTCTTTGTCATTTCCTTTCATGATTTGCCCCTAGCTTGGAGTAAGTTCACTATTTTCCTTGTTTCTCTTTTTCACTTCTTTTCAAGATACCCTAACTTTTGCCTAGGCTACCCTTATAGGTTTTCAGCCTAGTGGACCTTTCTTTTTTCTTTTCTTTCTTTTTTCCTTTTTTCCCCCTTCATAATTAAGGCTAGACTTTCCAGAATTTGTAGGGCTAAACAATCTCAACTGATTAGAGAGGACTTGTTTTTTGACCGTAACGAGGTTGAGGTTCTAAGGTTTAAGAAAGAAAAGGAATTTGAGGCTCAAATTTTTATTCTAAGGGTATCCTAATTGCCAAGGATTACTACTCATCTCGTGCTTGCATTTTTTTTTTCTTCTTTTTCATCCATTTTTCCTTGTCCATTTTGATTCTCACTTTCATTTCTTTCTCCTCTCTTCTTTTCTTGTATCTCCCATTTTCCCTTTTTTTTTTTTTTTTTTTTTCATGCTCCTTGTTGGGAAAAAGGGGTATTCTTTCACTTATAAATCATGCCCACATTCCTTTATCATTAATCCACAAAACTTTCCCCTAGTATAGAGTTGATCCTTTCCAATATTAGAGTATGCCCTTAGTGTTAAGGGTAACCCTTGCAAATCACCATCTCTTAAGAACATGCCCCTCGTGTAGGGGGTAATCTCTTTGCATGGGTATAAAGAATGAATTCATCTAGGCTCAATAGGGTTAGCAAGTGGAACTAATCTCTCATTGTAAAAAGGGTAGCAGAAAGATGGCCTCTCATCCCTTCAACGTTGATTGCTTAACTTTTCCAAACCTAGGTTAGCCTTTTCATCTCATCAAGTTCTCATCATTGAAGTGTCAACCATGTGAAACAATAAGTTATTCATTCAATTTCTCTTTCCCATCTTTGAACTCACTCATTGTTTGTGCTTTAAGGAATCTCTCATCACTTGTCCTTCTCATTCTTGTGTACTCCCTCACTTGATCGAAATCTCTTTTTTTTCTTTCTCTCACCCTTCTTCTCACTTTCATGTTTGCTCTTTATGATCGAATGACCTAAGACAATCTCATCTTTTGATTAATTATTTGGATTAACCAATGTTTTTTAGGTTTAAGGATTCATTCATTTCAAAACAAGGAAAAGAGAACACATGATATACGTCATATTTGAATGGCCATCTTATTGAAAGTGATATAACATTGATTTGAGAATTCAAAGGAACTTGACATAACAACACAACATTAAGAAAGACTCAAATAGACTTGACAAATTGGAGACATGACAATTGAAAAAGTCTCAACAAAATTAAAATGGCTCATCCTCTAGCAAAGTTTTTCACATGGATCAAATCTCTTTGGAATATCCCTTTATTCATTCTTACTAGTTTCTCACTCACCCATTTCTTAAGGTTGTGGCTTGGCGATCACCCCTTGATCTATCAAATCCTGAACTTCATGCTTCAACCTTAGGCAACTATTTCTCTTGTGTTCTATCCTTTGATGGAATGCACAATGGTCATTTCTATTCCAATTTGGTGGGATTGGGTTTGGAAAAGGAGTAAGATCAAGTGGCTTGAGGTGCCCCCCCTTAGTCAAGATTGCTAGTACTTTTGATAAAGGCATTTGGAGATCATCAAACACCCTTTTTTACGGTCGAGTAAAAACAACATTCACATAGTGAGAGCACCACTATGTTCTCCTTCATTGAACCCTTTCTTGGCTTGAAACTTGGTTTCACTTAGCTATAATTGTCCAATATTGATTGCATCTTCAATTCTCGTACCACAATCACATAACTCTGTAAAGGAATTGACAGGCGATGACAGAAGCCTATTTTTTGTATGTTGGAAGCAAGTTCTTAATGATCATGTTAATTTGATCCATTTCACTGGGCCTATTAACCATCCTTAAAACTTTGTTCTTCCACCTCATCATATACTTTGAAAATGTGTCATTGAACCCTTGCTTAGTAGTATCCAAGTCTCTTAAAGTCACATCAATCATGGTATTGCTTTTTGTAAAATGTATTTTCTCAGTAATTTTCATTGATTATTTATGTAAGGTTGAATTTAATCAACCATGTGTTGGCTTTATTCCGTGACAAATTTGCTTGTAATACAACACTTAGAAACCCTGTATTTAGGTGGGAATCTTGTAAGAGTAGTGTGTGAGAGAGTGTGAAGAAATGCTCAAGACTGTGCAGTGAAGAAGGGATTCGCGGCTGGATCTCGTGGGAAGCTCGCGGCTTGCAAGCCGCCAAAAGTTGCACACGCGCAGAGCATGCAAGGGAGATGAACAGTTATGCCAGCTGGAGCACTACAGGACAAAAATCCAGACTGGCCATTACGTTGGCTCGCGGCTTGAACTCGTGACCCAGTCAAGTCGCGAGGTCAAGTCGCCAGCCAACCCTGTTTTGGAAAAACTAACTCTTTGCATTCCATTTTCACACCAGTATAAATACCCCTCATTCCCACAAAATATGTGTGGCTATTTAGAAAGAAAAACCCTAAGAGAGGTTTCTTTAAAACACCCACCCAATTAGAGAGAGCTACTCATTCTTAGAGAGAAATCTTTGTAGTCTCTTCTCATTCCCTCTCTCATTGTCATACCTATTGAGAGGAGATTTATGTCCAAACACTATCCACACCCATTTAGAGTATTGAGTGTTTTTGGAGTTTTGGGAAGCATTGGAAGATGCTAAGGATGGCGGATGCTATGGATTATAGTGGAATCCGGTAAGCTAGAAAAGAAAAAGGTTTGGCCCAACCTTGTTGGAGCAAGAAACTTGGAGGGTTTAGGTACATCGGGTAGATTAGGCTTGGAGGGTCTATTGTTGTTCATGTATCCCAACTACATTTTCTAGTGGATTATTGACCGCTTGGAGGGCGGCGGAGAGGTTTTACGCCGAGGGCTTCGATTTCCTCTTCGATAACACATCATGTGTTTTCCTTGTGTTTGCATTTCTCTTCCCTTTATCTTTATCTTTTATTTTCTGCTGTGGATGTGTTTTTAATTGGCTTAAATTGTTTACCAATTTTGTTTATAGCTTTTGTTCATTTTCCGCATACTAGTTGTTTGACATAAAGCTTGAATTGGTTATTTTGTAATTGGGGGTCTAAACATTCAAGGGTGTTTTATACACATATTTGAACTTTCAATTGGTATCAGAGTAGGTACACTTATTGTGGTTTAAATACCTAAGTGTGATCCTTAACTCCTTGTGTTTATTTGCCATGGATTGTGCTTTGTATGCCTCTTTGTATGATTTGGTTGGTGATGAATGTAACATGTCATGTGTTTGTGAAAATGCCTCTATGAGTGTTAATCCGCATAAGTGTGATGACATGTTATTTGAATCTATGGGTGTTGTTGACAAACTCTTGAAGAAAAATGCTAAGAAGTTTCAAAAGAATTTGAGCAAGTTATTTTGTGAAAAGGATGATTTGATTGCTAAGTTCAATGAATCCAACAAATTGGTTGAGAAATATAAAAAACTTGCTGAAATTTCTCTTGAAAAGCTGAAAGAGTTTGAATGTTTGAATATGGACTTGGATGCTAAACTTGTTTTGTCTAACAAACTTGTTGATGATCTTAAATGTGAAAATGAATCTTTTAAGATGCATGCTAAGTGTTTGATTGCTGAACTTATTGTTTAAAAGGATGAAAATATTTGTGATACCCGATTTTGTGCCTAGTGTGTGTTCTACCCTAAAGGACAAATCGGTGTACATTCTTCCACATAAAAGAAATCAAAAGGTGGAGAGAAAAGGCTGTTAAGTCAAAGCCTCCGTTTAGGTCTCAACCTAATTTTTTGAATGGATCTAAGTTTGTTTCAACTTGCCACCACTGCGGTGTGATCGGTCATATAAGACCTCAATGCTCCAAGTTGAAAAGGGAACAAAACAATATTGCTAGATCTCTTTCCTAAAAGCCTAGTAGACCTAAACGCATTGTTTGTCACCATTGTGGTGCCTTTGGTCATCTAAGACCTCAATGCTCTAAGTTTCATGCTGTTAAAAGAATCAAAAGAAAAGAGAAACTTGAGCTTCATGGAAGTTGTGCTAAAAAGAGTAAACCGGTTTTGAGTGAAAATAACATGTTGTTAAAGAAAATGTTTAATGCTCTTAACTCCTTCACTATGTGCATCTCCGGTTCTCATTCTTCCAACCCTCGTCTCGCTTCTCTTGAGACACTCATTCCAAACAATCATTCCGTTTGGATGAGGAAGGGTTCCTATGGTTGACCTTTTGCTCTTTTGGTCATTGATCTAATTCTTTCGATCTTTGTAGGACCCTTTATGCATTAAATGTCATAACTTCATGCATTTTGTGCATCTTGCATTTATTTGTATGCATTGTTTCGTTTTTTATCTTACTTTTATGTTTCTGTTTTGTGTGAGTAAAAATCCAAAACCACATCAAAAGTAAAAAATTCAAAAAGTTTGATCGTATTTGTTTAAGCACATATCATATGTGAGTTTGGCCTTGTACCATTGTACAAATGGCTTTGTACATTTTCGAGCTTAGCTTATTATTTTTGCACTTATATCTTTGTGGGAAAAATCTTGACATCTTTGTGTGATTGTTGTAAATCGATCTTCAAGCTTGTCATGAAGGATTAGTCAATAGTCATGTTGGTTTTGATACTTGCGTAGACTTGTGCTTATATCTCTTCCCACTCTTTTATTTTTATTGCTTAAAGAGCTCAATAAATGTAAATCTCAAAATGAAAAGAGATAATGAACTGCAAATGCCGTCGCATATACTAGTATTCGACTAGGAAAAAAGGAAAGCGACTTGTATTGAAAATGTTTGATGCCCAAAAGCCAAAGGCTTATTCATTAAATTGAAATATCAAAAATTTCAGGCATTAATCTAAAAAATGAGATGTATTGCTCAAAATGAGTTGTATTGATTCAAAATGATCAAATGATATGAATTGTAAGAAGCCAAATGAAAAGTTTCAATCTTATGTAATTATTTTCTTGTGGGAGGTCATATATGTTCATTTCTATAATTGAGATAGACCACTTGACTTAATACTAGTTGTGTGTGATTTGATTAAATTGATAATTGAAGCTTCATTCTAAACTAAAGACTATTCCACATTTGATACACACACACAACACACATGCCTAATGTTCAATAAATGTCTTATTCATTTGTTAAATTGTACTTGTCTAAATGTGATGTGTGTGTGCTCAATCATATATGGTTCAATCCAAAAAGATTTTTGATCATTTTATATGTTTTTGGAAGTGATTTTTATCACTCTTTGTGTTCATGTTTAGTGTTTACTTTGTTTTTCATTGTTTAAACATGTTCTGTATTGAAAAAAAAACAGGTGTCAGAGTTTTTCGCGGCTCAGCTGGCGACTCACCAGTCGCGAAACCCCAGTTGCGAGTTCATCCAGAAGCTTTTGGCGACTCACTCGCGGCTTGTTCGTGACTCACTCGCGACTCGTGGAAATTTTCGCGACTGAACCTCGCGACTCGTCCAGTCGTGAAACGCCCAGAAATAGCTTTTTAAAGGGCTTTTTGTGGGAAACTTGTTTTAAACCTCTCCCATCCTCTCTAAAACCTCTCTTTCAATATTTTTACATCAAAACCCAACCAATTTGAATGGTTTTTCATTCCATTAACATTTCTAAGGTAATTATAAATTCTTTTCATTAATTTTGATCATTGGATTATGTTTTGGAGAGTTTTGTGCTCTTGGTTGGGATTTTTATTATAGGGGTTAGGAAAACTTAATTTTTGTCAAATTTCTTCATGGGTTTCGTTTTTTTTTTATGATTTGCATTGGTTGTTGGCCCCTTGTGGCAGAAAGAACATGTATTAAGGGTGGATTTCATGATGTTCATGCATTGTTTCACATTATTGTTCATAGTGTGCATGCTAGGTGTTTGATAAAATGCCTATTAGACATTTTCTCGCTTGTTTGGACTCCGATGAGTACCAAACTTTGGGGTTTCTCATGTTTCCTCATTAGGAACATGTTTGGTTTATTGGTTGTGTATTTAACACACCTTACCCCACATGTGCATTTTTCATGCATTAGTCATGCATTGCACACAGACACCTCTTGCACACACTTTCGCTACCCTTGTCATGCATTGGTCTAGACCTTGCTTCTTCATCCTAGCATGTCATGTCTACCATATGCTCTGTAGCATTTTATTTTGTCTTTGATTTGAGCTTCATGCATCATTATCATTGTTCGTTCCTTCATCTCTTGTCCTCATTTCTCCTTGACCCTTTGTCTATTCCTGACAAAAAGGGGGAGAGTATACTCTAGAGAGTATACTGGAGTGTTTTGTCATTTCTATATGACTCTTGTGCACATCCTTAGGGGTAGAAATTCTATTTCTCATGCACATTTATAAGGGGAGAGATATTCCATAGGGGAGATGCATATACCAAGGGGGAGAAGACATTGAGATCATAAGAAAACTTTGTTCTGTTTGTTTTCTTGTTGGCTTTATGGTGCTTTGAGTTATGCTTTGTGGTTCTCATTGCATCATGTTTTTGTTTTGGACATGCATATATCCCTATGTTATTGTGCTCCATTGAATGCATGTTCAGATGATTATTTGCTTTGCTATGTGATCATTGTAGTCATTTCTATATGACTGTTTTGGTGTATGATCAAGTTGCTCACATGTCTCACATCATGTTTACTTGATTGCAATTTACTTATTACATTATACTTGTCCTTTTATTTCTTGCTTTACCTTAAGGGTCTAATGTGTTTTGTGCAAGTGTTTCAGGTTACAAGTATATATGCTCCAAGTGCATCACAGCTTCTCATCACTTTGAAGGGGAGAAACTTTAAGCACTTTTAGTTTATATTGTTTAAGTTTATATTCAGTATTTTGTGGTTTGTACCCATATTGCTTCTGTAAGTTTTTAGGGTTTATGTGCTTTAATCTGTAGGCTTTATGGTTTGTACCATGCTTTATGCAGTCTTTTATATTTTGATTAAATCAGTACTTTTCACTAAATGTCATGCATTTTCTTGTTTAGTACTGTCACTCTTGTGCCCTTGTAGGATTGTTCCTAGATGCATATACTTGATGTATTATGCATTGGTTGAGTGTTGGGCATATAAGTAACTTGCATTGTTCTTGTTAACTTGTATATTCAAGTGTTCATTCCAAGTGTGAATGAGCACTGTGATCTCTACCTTGTAGTGATTACTTGTTTGATTAAGCCTTGATTTGGTTCTTAACTCCATCTTTGCTTGATCACATATTGCCTGTTTCATATTCATTTCATGCTTTTCTGCATACAATGATCATGGTGTATTGTTGTGTTTCAGGAGTTTCATGTTCATATGATTCAAGAGCTTCACAGCTTCTAAATTTAGGTGTGAGTGAGTTTTGCCATTGTTCCCAAACTCACGTTTAAGTCTAGAGTCTGTTTTAGGGCGTTTTGTCACGGAATAGCCAAAGGGGGAGATTGTAAGGTTGAATTTAATCAACCATATGTTGGCTTTATTCCGTGATAAATTTGCTTGTAATACAACACTTAGAAACCCTATATTTAGGTGAGAATCATGTAAGGGTAGTGTGTGAGAGAGTGTGAAGAAATGCTCAAGACTGTGCAGTGAAGTAGGGACTCGCAGCTGGATCTTGCAGAAAGCTCGCGGCTTGTAAGCTGCCAAAAGTTGCACACACACAGAGCATGCAGGGGAGATGAACAGTCATGCCAGCTGGAGCACTATAGGAAAAAAATCCAAACTGGCCATTAAGTTAGCTTGCGGCTTGAACTCGCAACTCAGTTAAGTCGCGAGGTCAAGTCGCCAGCTAACCCTGTTTTGGAAAAACTAACTCTTTGCATTCCATTCTCACACCAGTATAAATACCCTTCATTCCCACAAAATATGTGTGGCTATTCAGAAAGAAAAACCCTAAGAGAGGTTTCTTTAAAACACCCACCCAATTAGAGAGAGCTACTCATTCTTAGAGAGAAATCTTTGTAGTCTCTTCTCATTCCCTCTCTCATTGTCATACCTATTGAGAGGAGATTTCTGTCCAAACACTATCCACACCCATTAGGAGTGTTGAGTGTTTTTGGAGTTTTGGGAAGCATTGGAAGATGCCAAGGATGGCGGATGCTATGGATTATAGTGGAATCCGGTAAACTAGAAAAGAAAAAGGTTCAGCGCAATCTCGTTGGAGCAAGAAGCTTGGAGGGCTTAGGTACATCGGGTAGATTAAGCTTGGAAGGTCTATTGCTGTTCATGTATCCCAACTACATTTTCTAGTGGATTATTGACCACTTGGAGGGCAGCAGAGAGGTTTTACACCGAGGGCTTCAGTTTCCTCTTCGATAATACATCATGTGTTGTTCTTGTGTTTGCATCTCTCTTCCCTTTATCTTTGCCTTTTATTTTCTGCTATGGATGTGTTTTTAATTGGTTTAGATTGTTTACCAATTCTGTTTATAGCTTTTGTTCATTTTCCGCACACTAGTTGTTTGACATAAAGCTCGAATTGGTTATTTTGTAATTGGGGGTTTAAACGTACAAGGGTGTTTTATACACATATTTGAACTTTCAGTTTAAATATTTTCCTCTGAATTTTTTTGTCTTGTTATACTTAATAGTGTGTGTGCCTTGGGGAAGTAATTTTCTGGTAATTTTTGTCTTGTGTCTACGAAGGTTGTCTTGTAACTTTTTGTTTGTTATGTAGAGAAGTATTTGTTTTGGCATTGTGTGTTTGTTAATTGTGCTCAATATGATTTTACTCATGCCACTTTCCATCTTGATGCAAATGTAGTATCACTTGTGTACCAAGTTTTCGGTAACTTGGTTGCCACAATTCTCTCTTTTTCTTTTCTTTTTTTCTCCCATTTTCGGCAACTTGGTTGCCACAATTCCTATTTTCTCTCTTCTCACTCCCCTACAATTTTGGCAACTTGGTTGCCACAATTGGTTTCCTTTCAGCCACTCTCCTTCGAGCACTTCACTTGCCAACTAGGCACAGTAATTTCGTGTAGCAAGAATTTCGGTAATGAGATTACTGAAATTCAAACTTTTCTCTCTCATACTTTTTGTTAGAATTTCAGCAACACTGTTGTCGAAATTCACTCTCTTTCCTCAGTTTCCCAAATAACTTTGAACAGTACCCATATCACAAATAAACTCGATTTCCTGCAATATTTAGCCAAAAGACTCTTTGATGTGTATCGTGTTACTTTGAGTTAATTTATATGCATTTTCCTTGTAATTCAAAAGGCAGAATATGATTAAATAGGGTATGGGCTTAGTACAAAAAAAATCCAACTAAAATACTATTGTTTATTTATGTTTTGATAAATATAGTAAAATTTCATCTTATGTTATCGGTTTCATATAATTATTCTTTTATCATTAGGGTAATACATTGAGTATATTTTTGCGTAAGTAGGGTCCAAATTGCGGATCTCTTATTTGACTAAAAGAAACCTTATGGACCGAAAATTCGCTACTAAAATATTATTTAGTCCCACGTATTAGAAGTTTCTAAGATATATATCTTGAAATAAAATGTGTACTACCCATTTAGATTTATGCTCTGAAAATATCTATACTGCCCTCGGCTTTCTTAGAATACGAATCCAATAATATCAAAAAAAATATAATAATATGCCTTGATAGATTCTATCTGATAGAATAGCATCTCTTAAAGACTTAAAAAGGCTTCCAGTTCAGTTTACGCGTTGTTGTTAAAAGAATCTGATACAATAGCATCTCTCAAAGAACACTCCATCACTTCTCTCTCATCTACCACTTGGTTGAAATGATTCCAGGTCACTTTCACATGAGTTATGGAACTCAACTATATATAGATGTGTCTCGGTGGAGCTAATACTTGAGGCCAGCAAGGTAGACACGACTCTTTCAGTGAAGAAGAGCTAGAGCATTCACAAAAAAATGGCATCACTCAAAGCTGAGAAACCCGTTGGCCACCAAGCACCAGGGCAGGTCAAGAAAGAGCCTGCCAAACCCAGCGAGAGCACACCCAAAGCTCCGGCCTCCAAGCCGGCCCCTAAGAAGGCTGAGCAGAAGCCACGAGAGCCTAAGAAGAAGGTACTACATCCATGCATAAACCTTTAAAATCTATAACGAAGTAGTAAATTGTGCTTATAATTAATTTGTATATACTTAAAATTTTAATTTAATTTACTTTTTGATGGTTTTTTAGGCAGCAGGAGCCAAGTAGAATGAGGATGACAAGGCATGCGTGTGAAGGTTCCATGAAGATGTTAATTCATGCCGGTCCTCCTTGACGTTTAGCAGTATTATATATGGAAGTTGCTTGTGATTTTATATCAATGTCTGTCTTTTTAGGCTTGGCCTAATAAATAAAATATACATATTCCAATAATGAGTTTTTATTTGGTAATCTATACATGAATGGGGAATTATTTTACATCGAGTTCAGGTGATCATTCAGTATTCTCATGATGAATTCCAGATAATGAATTCCCACCTACGTACGTACTTTATTTGATGGATATGTATACAAGAAGAAGAATAAACTGAATATCATGACACTTGCTTAATTAACAAACTGACATGTAATACTTATCAAGCAGTTGAGAAAAAAAGTGGGGATAATTACAAATACACAAACTTATAAGCACACAACACGAGCAAAATCAAATCCCATTTTTACATGGACTCCCACTGCATTTTTTTTACTGATGTCACTATCAGTACCTCATAATTACTCTTGCTGGGTGGAAATTCTTTAGGAAAAAAGTGGTCCTTCATTTTAGTGGGGTTGAATCCAAATTTGTTTTACTCGCCACCCCATGTGCACACTGTGTCGATCAAAAGGATATTGCTATTTCGGTGGGAAAATTTTGTCTTTATTGTAATGATAGGAATTCAGTTGGATTCTGGATTAGGGGCATTGTAGCAAACCAACAGGGTTTCGTATCGCATATGGCAGACACTAGTAGCGTTTCGCAAATTCGCATGTAGTTTACTAGCGTGTATTGACATGTATAAATCCAAAAATGTACTGCTACTTAATTCTATCACCAAAACCTTTAGATCATGATGTGTTTGGACTTGTCTAAAAACTAGTGATTAGGATGTGAGTCTTTGTTCAATGATCAAGCCAAGATATTGTTCTTGTTAAAGACCAAGTAGTCATATTTACTTGAGTACTACTTCATAACTAGGAGAGCCTCGAATCTTCACCTTTAAATGTCAACGTGCATGTCACCTGACCTTTTTAAAGCAACCTAGAGTGAGTCCATCGTAACCACGAACCCACCGCTAACTCTAGGGTTAGAGTAGAGAGAGGAGTTACTTCTTATTTTAGATCCAAATATTACTTTGACCTTGTTAAGGGAGATTTTTGTTCCCCTGGTACGTTAAGAGTTAAAAATTGATTTTGAGGGGATAGTTGAGTAGAAAACTCATGCCAACGAGTCACCCATTGACCACTACCGTTGTATTTCCCCTTGAATAATAAAATAAGGTAATTAAAAAGAGAAATACGATAAGACATAGTGTAGTTATAACATAAAGCATTAAGAAACAACATTGATAGCACAAAGAATAGTTGCAAAATAATCTAGAGGGCATCAGAGATTGTTGTGTAAATATTTATATGGGGGCCAGGTTAGATAATGTCTAAAGAGGTGAGAAATAACATGGATTTGCTTCTTGTGTGCTTATCAATATTGAGATTAAAAGCAATATATTTACAAAGTTAAAATAACACGTTTAATCAAGTGTTATTTATCTAGCAAAGTTATGACAAAATGTTGGTGAAGTCAAAGTAAAATTTATGATGAAACTAGAACAAGGGCATCTAGTAATTGTAATCATATTTGTTTAAATGAAAATCAAATATGTATGTTTCAAATAAAGTACTAAAAATGACCAGCAGTGCTATTAAACATATGGCAAAAATGCAAAACTGACCCTCTAACTTTTAGTCATTGTCATTTCAGTCCTCTAACTTTCAGTTTTGATAGTCCTCTAACTTTCAATGGTTATCATTTTGGTAGTCCGTTAAACTCTAGTTATGTTTTTTCGTTAATTGAGCCAAAACGGCGTCGCACTACAACAAAATGTATTTTCAATGACGAAAAAATTCGTCACTAAAAGTCCAGTTTTTGGTCACTAAGGACTTTTAGTGACGAAATTGGACTTTTAGTGACGAAACTCATTTTGTCACTGAAATCCCGTCACTAAAAGTCTTGGTGACGAAAAATTTCGTCACTAAAAGTCTGATTTGATTTAAAAAAAAAAAAAAAAAAAACTTTTAGCGACGAAAACGTTTCGTCACTAAATGTTTTCCTCGTTAAAAACACTATTTAATGATGAAAATATTTCGTCACTAAAAATACTTTAGTTTATTAAATCATATTTAGTGACAAATAATTTTGTCACTAAAGCTATATTCGAGTACATATAGTGACGAAAAAGTTTGTCATTGAAACTATTTTTAAGAAAATTCAGGCACATATAGTGACGAAAATTTTCGTCACTAAAACCATTTCTTACAAAATTTTGCTACATTTAGCGATGAAATATTTCGTCACTAAAACAATTTTTGGTTGCTATATTTGAGACAAAAAATTCGTCGCTAAAACTTATTTTCTATTTTTATTTTTTTTATGGCTTTGATATTAACCTGTAATCTGTCATTACATTATTAAAACCTCACATTTGAATAACACATTTATTTCAACAACACATTTATAAAAAAAGATCCATACATTCCACAAGTAAAAAATAAAACAAGTATCCAATTCAAACTCCTTCCATTCAATAATTTTTTGCAATACATACAATAACTCAAGATGTTTTATAACAATACAAAAATGGTAGCATAATATAATTAGAACTAATAGAGGATGTCCTCATATGTCTTCAAGTAATGTCAAAAGTAAATCCCCTAAAAGCCACCAATAAGAAATCTGCACAAATATAAAGACAATACTACATTAAAGTCCACACCATTATCCATATCAAGCAATTCACAAGTGCAGAATTTGAACACAATTGCTACTAACGCAACACAATAAATGACCACATCAATATCCATATCAAGTTCAAGATAAGTACAAAACATCTCAATAACAATGACTACTAACTTTACATATCATAGTCTACACCATTATCCATATCAAACAATTCGAAAGTGCTAAATTTGAACACAATTACTACTAACTCAACACAATTGCTACTAATCAACAAGTTTCATTCACATTTGCAAGAAATTAAAAACACTCCCAATATGAATTTAAACCACCTTATAACACCATGCAAGTCACCCTCTTACTCCAACACAATAACCCACCACAAAACCAATCACAAACATCACAAGTACAATACTTTCAAGTATTGAAATCAAATAAAGGAACACAATTGCTACTAATCAACAAGTTTCATTCACATTTGCAAGAAATTAAAAACACTTCCAATATGTATTTAAACCACCTTATAACACCATGCAAGCCACCTGCTTGCTCCAACACAACAACTCACCACAAAACCAATTTCCAGCATCACAAGAATATATAGAGTTTTATAAGTTTTTAACTAGAATTTACTTACTTTGCTCAAGCTAAGTTTACAACTCTCAGAAAAAATTCAAAGTTAACTTGTGTTCTTCACCTTGTTCTTCACAATTTCTTCAGCAACAAAAGAGAAAGAGAGCTGGAGATAAAAGAAAGATAACTTTTAGTTAGCTTTAGCCCACATACAAAAAAAAAAAAATATAAAAATATAAAAAAAATTAGTTTACTAAGAAATGGATAACCCACCAAAGAAAAAATCTCAACCAAAATTAGCTCCCTACTTAAGCTTAAGCACAAACAAAACCAATAACAAACACATAACAACCAGAGGGAGTATAGAAAAGCAAAACATAAAAAGACCCATGAATAATCTTACCTTTATGATTATATATGACCAATGTTCAGTTCTTGTTCACAACAACATTTGAGATCACTTCACTTGTGTCTGTTTCAAAACAAAGTGTTGGGTTTGGCTCTCTCTAAAGACTAAACTCAAAAGTAGTTAAGAAAAACAAGGGATGGGGGATATGATACTAAATAACTTGGACAAAGAAACACTCATCTCTTTCTATTCTCAAACCACAATCCCACCTCCCAACTCAGATCAGACTAGGGGGAATTGGGATATGATCTCTTAATTAATTCATTATCATTGATTCAGCCAAGAATGCAATTATAAATCATGAACAAAACATAGTTACACCTTAAAAAGAGATATTGCCAATAAAAAAGAAGCAAGCATAGCCACCATTAAAGGTTGAGAATCAATTATCTGAGAATCAAGACTCAATTTCATGTTTTAACTAGCATTTTCATTGGTCAAGAAAGTGAATATAGATGATACGCTTTGTACATCTTAACTGTGGAAAAATAGAAGCATTTTATAGATTCACATATTAACCATGTATGCATAAGAAACTCACCTTATTTGGATCTTGAAATTCTTTAAAAGGGACAACCTCTAGTACTTAATTCATGACCATGACAATTATTAGATAAAGAGAAATAATTACATAATGCACAAGCTCACAAGTTTACAACCATATAAGATCAATGAAAATTCTAACAAATAGCCTATAATTCATTAGTTAAATTTCACTTTGCTGAGAGATCCTTTATTAAATTGCCTCCCTAAAAGGGGGTTCGCTCTCCTTCTAGTACTTACAACAGCCCACAATTAACTAGTAAGAAAATGTAAAGTCACAGTCACACACACAAAAAAATAAATAAATATAATAATAATAATAATAATAATAAATAAAATTTGGGGAAATCAATGTTCTAATAATCAAACCTAGTTGTAGTGAGCTTTAATTCTAGTTGTAAAATGTGTACACGCTGGAAATACCATAGGTTCCACAAGTTTCCTGTAAAAATGAATGAAAATCAAGATATTACTTAAGATCATCATTACCCCTATTAATTTGTTTTACTACCCACTATATTGTTTCATCTTTCATGAATGAAGTATTATTACTTATCCAATAAAAATTGTTTCACTACCCACTGCTTTATGAATCCGTTCATTAATTAAAACTTAAATGAATCCAGTAGCCACCAATAATGAATTACAGTAACACCACCCCTTGTTCAAAGTCTTACTATTCTCATTTGTTAAATCATAATACCCAAAAACCTTCACAAATACATCTGTAACCCAATTAGAATAGAAGAATAATTCAAATCAGCAACCACTTGCTAAGTGCTTGGAATAGGACAAAAACCATTACCAAGAAAACAAGTATAAGTTGTCAATAAACTCCAATACCCATTTTTATTTTTCTCTTGCAAAATGACAACCAAAAAACTCTCTCCATTCTAACAAAATTGTCAAAGGGTACTACACAAATATAAATTTTAAACCATGTTGGACCTGACAATTTAACATAAACTCAATTAGTCAACTATATAGCATATGTAACAAACTCAACTCTCTAAGGCATTTTGTCAAACATCAAGCAGATAAATTTGGACAACATAAAAGGATTAGAGACTAGAAAAGAAAAACCCATTTCCATTAAATGAATGAAAACACAAAAATCGTAACAAATCCAGCCATGGCAATAATAAAAAAGCAAAAGAGAGAGAGACCAGTTAGAGAGAAAGACCAAAGAAACTCACAGTCGCCGTCGTCGGCGCGAAGGGGAGGCGAAGGGTCGCTAGATGAAGCGTTGCGAATTGAAGGATGAAGCATCGTCGGCAAGCTGAAGCATCACCAACGATTGGCAACCTAAAGCGTCACCAACGGCGAGCTGAAGCATCTCCGTTGAGCTTAATCGGTGACGGTTGCGATTGGCGAGCTGAAGCATCGCCATTGAGCTTCGTCGGCGACGGTGAGAGCTGAAGCGTTGCCGTTGAGCTTTGTCGGCGACGGTGGGAGATGAAGCGTCGCCGTTGAGCTTCATCGGTGACGGTGGGAGAGAAATCATCGCTGTTAAGCTTCATTGACGATGGGAGACGAAGCATCGCCGTTGAGCTTCATCGGCGACGGTGGGAGCTGAAGCGTTGTCGTTGAGCTGCATCAGCGACGGTATTTTTTTGTTTTGGTTTTTTTTTTTTTTTTGGGAGATGAAACTCTACAGTTGTATTGAAATGGGGATGATAGGTTTGGAAGTATTTATAGTGGTCGTTAGTGACAAAATGTTTTCGTCGCTATTGCCCACTTCTAGCGATGAATTTCATTTTCGTCACAAAAGGAGCCAGAATTTGTTATGCTTTTAGTGATGAATATTTTTCGTCGCTAATTCTTCCTTATAGCGACGAAAGGATTTTCGTCACTAATACTATCCACAATAATACCTACAGTGACGAAATATTTCATCACTAAAAATTTCAACTTTTAGTGACGAAATATTTCGTCGCTATTGATTAATTAAACTTGCGCCAAAGTTACCCTCCGCTGGCGCCCATTTTTTAGATCGTAAGAGCGACAAAATTTATTTTTCATCACTAAATGTTATAATTTTTTTCATTATTAGGGACGAAATTCATATTTCGTCACTAAAGCTGTATTTTTAGCGACGAAAAATATTTCATCACTAATTTTCGTCACTAAAAATACATTTTATTGTAGTGTTGTTTTGGCTCTTTTTTTTTTTTATAATAAATTTTGGAATTTAAAGAAAAAAAAAAAGAAGCAAAGTCAGAAAAACAAGATCAGATTAAAGAAGATGATGCACATGACGTTTTAGTGGGGGAAATGAAAAAGACTAAAAGTTAGAGGGTCAATTTTGCATTTTTGCCTAAACATATATAGCAAAGTACTGTACAAAGTTTCGGAAAGCTAAGCATAAATCTCCAACAATGACAACATAAATTATTTCTCATAATAAAGTAAGAAATTTCTAGCAATGTCAAATAAATAATATTAACACAATAGTATAAATTAATATCAATTACACAGTGACTTAAATTGTTACAATGAAATTACATAAACATGGTAAATATTTGTAAGGTTGAAATTTTATCAACCATCTTGTTGGCTTTATTCCATGCCAAATTTGCTTGTATTTTAGCAATTAGTAATCCTGTATTTAGGTGGGAATTATGTAAGGGTAGTGTATGAGAGAGTGAAGAAATGCTCAAGATTATGCAAAGTAGCAGGGACTCGCGACTGGATCTCGCGGCTTACAAACCGCCAGAAGTTGCACACGTGCCAAGCATGCCATAAGTTGAAGCGTCATGCCAGCTGGAGCACTATAGGACAAAAAGCACAGACTGGCCATTCAGTTACCTCGCAGTTGGAACTCGCGGCTCAGTCAAGTTGCGAGTCCAAGCCACCAGCCAGCTCTGTTTTGAAAAACTGACTCTTCACATTCCACTCTCGCCCTAGTATTATACCCCTTATACCCATGAAATGTAGAGAGCTTCTAGAGAGAATTTTGAGAGAGAAACCCTAGAGAAAAACAAGATTATCTCATCCCCAATCTTCACATAGAGACTCTTCAAATTCCTCTACTCTCTTCGTCTCTATTGTTACATCCTTGAGAGGGACATTACCAAAACCTTTTCTCACTATACCATATCTGTGAGAAGGCCATTTGGTTCTTTGGGTAGTTAAGAAGGGACCAATTTCATATTGGTTGATGCTGTGGTCAATAGCGGAATCCGGTAAGCTAAAGAAGAAATAGGTTCAGCATAACCTCGTTGGAGTAGGACCTTGGAGGGCTTAGGTACACTAGGTAGATTAGGCTTGGAGGGTCTTCTGCTGTTCATGTATCCCAAGTACATTCTTTAGTGGATTATTTACCGCTTGGAGGGTAGCCGAGAGGTTTTACTCCGAGGGTTTCGGTTTCCTCTTTGATAACATATCGTGTGTTGTCCTTGTGTTTGCACCTCTCTTCCCTTAATTTTTGCCACTTAATTTCTACTGTGAATGTGATTTTATTTGATTTAGATTGTTTATCAATTCTATATTAAGCTTATATTCATATTCCGCACATTAATTGTTTGATATTAAGCTTGAATTGGTAATTTGTAAATTGGGGGTCTAAACATTCAAGGTGTTTTATATACTAATTGAACATTCAATATTGAATTAAAGCTAATAAGGTGAATTTAAACTGTAAGGTAGAGAAGGTAAGTGAAAGTGAGTTAGAGATGGAGATGAAGAACATAATAACTTTGGGCGATGTGTGCCAATAGTAGTTGTTAATCATGAAATTACGAGGCTACTAGCTAGAGTTTAATTTTGTTTCTATAAGTATAAGAAATATTTAGCAAGGAAGTTACTGTAAGTGAAGCATTTAGTGGTGGATGAAATTATTTTGAGAAAAATAGTGAAAATGATTAAAAGGTATGGGATTTGCTAGTTGAGGAAAACCCCTAGTCTTGACCCCATTGCAAATTAATTAGGGATGCCTCTTGTTGGAAAAACTGGTTTTGCATCTTATACAAAACCCACAGTGGAAGCAACATAAGGATCTACTTCATTTATGTGAGATAACATGGAATATCTATAGTTTTAGAAACAAAGTATAGAAAGGTGTACTTTGATGCAGTGAAATTCAAAACAAAAGAAGATCGAACTTAGGAAGGCCTTCAATCTTCACCCGAATTCTACATATGCTCAAGATGTGTGGTTTCTCAATCAGTTATGTACACACTTGTTCAAGAGAGAATGTGTATAGAGAAAACTATATTTTTCTCTTTTAATCGTACGTACATTTTTAAACTATAAAAAACAATTACTTTATTTAATATCTCTTATTAAATAAACAACTGATTATCTAATTGGGCTTTAGCGTGTGGCTTTGGATGGGACTAAAGGGACAAATAAAGCTTAGCTCCAATGGGCTTCGGGCTTATTTGTCAACTTTTGATGAACCCAAAGTTCCCATTAATTATATTTAATAACACTATATAAATATAATTGCACTCTAGGCTTTATTAATAAAATTAAATCCCAAGACTTTATTATCTAAACAATTAACCCCTATATGAAAATATTCGTAGTAATACAAAGTCATAATATATAACTGCCACTTTGAAAATTACTACATCTTGATTCTTGAGTACCCGGCTTAATCTTTTAAGTTATTCATATATATTTATGAAATCAAATTTCATAAATTATAAACTTTAGTAACTCTTTACTAAAGTGGTTAGGCCTAACACTCTGAATAACCAAACTCATTAAACTTATCTCAAAGGAATATTTTATATCTCTACAAAGAGACTATGAATTCCATCTTGAGAATATGTGTTCCGTTACCACTATGTGTGGTTGCCCAACATACGGAAGTTTTGACCGTTGAATTAGATCGAACTCCTGATATATCAAAGCAACCTAATTTAAAGATCAAGTTCACTATCCTTTCAGGATTGAGAGTTTATGTAAATCAAAGTCATGAGATTTATTATTCAGTTGATAGTCATTAATGAAATAATTAATCTCACAGCGGTCCATTTCAGTATGTCTTATACAATTAAGACATATCAACATATCAACTAGAAGTTTCCACTTCCATGATCAAGACAAACCATCTTAGTTGACACGTTATAATCTTCATAGATGAAATGCCCAATTTCATCACCGACTACGAACTAAGGTTTTGAGTTTACAAAGAACTTGTGATTTATATCTTCTGTAACTAAATCACATACTATGCATCCCAAGGACTATATGGTAATGTCCAAATATTCATGTTACCATTATTTTAGATAATAAACAACTTCATTATTTATAACATAATGTCATACATAATATCATACACAGTATCGTACAATAGGATTTTAGGCCACTAATCCCAACAATCTCCCACTTGCCCTTAAAGACTATTGCATACCAATCTAACTTCGATTCCCTCTAGGTGTGACTCAAAGGTCCTTTAGGGCAAGGCTTTGGTAAAGGGATCTGCCAGATTATTTGCACCATCAATCTTTGCTACTACCACATCTTCTCGAGTCACAATGTCTCGAAAAATATGATACTTTCTTTCTATGTGCTTTCCATTATTGTGATTCCTTGGATCCTTGGATTGTGCAACTGCTCCACTATTGTCACAAAACAATGTGATTAGAACTTGTTCCATTCTCATTACACCAATATTAGAAAGGAATTTCTTAAGCCCAACAACTTCCTTTGCTGCTTCATAAGCAGCAACATATTCAGCTTCCATGGTAGAGTCAGCAATACAAGATTGTCTAACACTCCTCCAACTAATGGTTCCACCTCCCAAGGTGAGCACATAACCTGAAGTGGACTTTCTAAAATCAAAATCTGATTAAAAATCAGAATTTGTGTAATCAATAGGTATCAAATCCTCACAATGGTATACAAGCATATAGTCCTTCGTTCTCTTTAGATACTTGAGAATATGCTTTACAGAGTCCCAATGTTTTCGTCCTGGATTTGATTGATATCGGCTGACCATGCCAACTGAATAACAGATATCTGGCCTATTACATAGCATGACATACATGAGACTTCCCACTATAGAAGTATAGGGAATTTGTCTTATCATCTTTTCCTCTTTAGAAGTCTTAGGCCTTGGTCATCAGACAAAAGAACTCCATGCCTGAAAGGAAGTAATCTTTTCTTGGAGTTTTACATGCTAAACCTTACTAGAATCTTATCTATATATCCAGCTTAAGATAAGCCTAACATTTTATTCTTTCGATCTCGCCAAAGCTTGATCCCTAGGATAGAGCTTGCTTCACCCAAGTCCTTCATATTAAATTGGCTTGACAACCAAATCTTCACTAATGACATTACCCCTACATCATTCCCAATGAGTAGGATGTCATAAACCTAAAGTACTAGGAAAATTACTACTTTATCTTGATGTCTCTTGGTTATTTGCTATGAATCCTTCTGGTTGCTTCATATAAATTTCTTCTTTTAGATTGCGATTTAGAAAAGCAGTCTTGACATCTATTTGCAAAATTTCATAATTAAAATGAGCATCAATGGATAAGAGAATTTTGATAGATCTAAGCATGGCTACTGGCGAAAAAGTTTCTTTATAATTAATGCCTTCTTTTTGTGTATACCCTTTCGCCACTAGTCTTGCCTTAAAGGTTTCAACCTTTTCATCTACCCTTCTCTTCCTCTTGTAGACCCATTTGCAACCAACAAGTTTAACGCCATTAGGTGCCTCTACAAAATCCCAAACTTGATTGGAATACATAGAATCCAATTTAGATTTCATAGCTTTGACCCAATGATGTGCATCTATATCTTTTATTGCCTCTTTGTAAGTGTAAGGATCAGATTTAAGCCCTTCTAAGATAGCTTCGAAAGTTTCTCCCTGAAGTGTAGATCTTTACACTTACAGGTGGCCTAATATTCTTCCCACTACTACGAGGCCCCAATGTACTAGTCATCTCATGAGTAGTGTCTTGTGGTGTATTTGATACAACCACATCATTCCTAGTTTAATAGGGAATTTAAGTCTACAGCAACCACTACTGAAGGTGGAAGTAGTCGTGTGCATAAGAGTTTGGATCAATATGGTGATTTCCATGGGATGCTGCATGACTTACACCCTATGCATGATATGGCACTAGCATAAATGGATGAAGGTCTTAGTGTGCAACAAGGTCCAGATGGTTCTTCTGTGCAACAATCGGTTGAAGGTCCCAATGATGATGGAAAAAAGTTTTATGACCGAATAGAAGATGTGGAGAAACCTTTATACAAAGGGTGTACAAAATTTAGTATATTCTCAGCCATTGTGGTTTTGTACCACTTAAAGACTCTTTATGGTTGGACTAACAAATCATTCACTCTGTTGCTCCAAGTCTTGCAAGATTTACTTCCTTCGGATGCTAAGTTGCCAAAAGGTTGTTATGAGGCTAAGAAGATAATTACGAATTTGGGTTTGGGTTATGAGAAGATTCATGCTTGTCCTAATGACTGCATGCTTTATTGGAAGGAAAATAGTATCCTTGATGCTTGCCCAGTTTGTGAGATATCAAGACGGAAACCACTCAAGTTGCTTGTAGTGGATAAGACAAAGGCTTCATCAAGCAAGAGTAAGAATAATGCAGCAAAGGTCCTACATTAGTTCCTTTTAAAGCCAAGATTGCAATGACTTTTTCTATCATTCGAACTAGCCACTAATATGAAATGGCATGCTACTGGTCGAACAAATGACGGGGTAATGAGGCATCCCACTGATTTCGAAGCTTGGAAAGTATTTGATGATAAGTATGTAGAGTTCGTATTTGACCCCTACAATGTCAGACTTGGGTTAGCAGCGGATGGGTTCAACTCGTATGGAAACATGAGTACCACGCATTGTACATGGCTGGTTGTTTTGGTTCCATACAACCTCCCTCCTTGGATGTGTATGAAATGGTCTTCCTTGATCTTGTCAATTGTAATTCCTAGTCCAACCTCACCTAGGATTGCTATAGATGTGTACCTTCAGCCCTTGGTAGAAGAATTAAGAGAGCTGTGGGATGTTGGAGTCGAATCATTTGATGCATCTTCTAATACCAGATTCCAATTACGTGTAGCATTGATGTGGACCATAAATGATTTTCCTGTACACACTAACGTTTCTGGTTGGACTACAAAGGTTATGCTTGCATGTCCATGTTGCATGTATGATATCGAGTCTCGTTACCTTAAAAATGGCCGAAAAGTTTGTTACATGGGACATAGATGATGGTTGGATAACAATCACGAGTTTCATGAAGAAGATATAAATTTTGATGGGACTAAGGAGTTTAGATTGGCTCTAGTGACACCATTGGGCTCAGACATCATGCAGCAAACAGAGAAGTTAGTTGGACGATGACTTGGGAAGGAGCATCAAGCTCTTTATAACAAAAGAAAGAGGGGGGAGGAAGACGCGTGTGTCGGGAAGAAGAAAAGCATTTTGTTCACCTTGCCCTATTGGGCTGATCAGAAGTTGCATCACAATATAATGGCCACGTTGCTAGACTTGGATGGCAAGACAAAGGACACCTATTAAACACCCCTTGACTTAAAGGCCATGGGTATATGGAGTGAACTTCATCTAGTCCACAAGGGTGTTGATATGGTTAAGATGCCAGCCGCTTGTTATAATATGACTACAAGTGAAAGACAATTTACTACAAGTTTTGAAGGATGTAAGAGTGCCCGATGGGTATGCTTTGAATATCTCACGTCGTGTCCATCTCAAAGAACGTAAGATTTCTAGTTTAAAGAGCCATGATGACCACATCTTGATGCAGCAACTCCTTCCAATAGCTTTGTGCGGATTGCTACCTTCACAAGTAACAAGGCCTTTGATCAAGTTATCATGTTATTTCCATGAAATCTGTTCCAAAACACTAACTGTGTCGGATCTTGAAAACCTCAAGAAAGACATTGCAGTCACGTTGTGCAAATTGGAGAAGATATTTCCTCCATCATTTTTCACAGTTATGGTACATTTAGTCATGCATTTGGCAAGGGAAGCATAGCTTGGTGGACCAGTTCATTATCGTTTGATGTATCTTTTTAAGAGGTAATCCTAATATTTGGCTTATGATTGATTTTGTATTTTTATGCATGGTACATTGTTCAATTGTTGAGTTTGGTATTATGCCTAGGTACCTATCACAACTTAAGTCTTACGTGCAAAATAAAGCCGCTCCAGAAGGATCTATAGCTGGGGGGTACATAGTTGAAGAGTGCTTAACATTTTATTCAAGGTACATGCATGGTATTAAAACAATTTTTAGATGACCTATCAGAATAGCGGAAAATTCTATCAGTGCGGTGTCTTACTTCACACTAGGTCAAACGGTATTAATTTAAGCTCATTGTTACATTCTTTTCAATTGTACCGACATTGGACATTTTCACAAGTTATAGTTGATTCAATTAGTTTACATTGGTAGTCCATTTCTAGATATAATGTTTTATTATGAGTAACCCAGTTGCATGCACAACATGCACAAACATGTGATCGAGGACGAACTAATAAAGGCCTACCGTCGTATAACCGATCGTGTCATTCATAAGCACCACATGGAGAAGTTTTGTGGTTGGTTTAGAGATCTTGTAAGTATGAATGCTAGGTTAATTATTCATGGTTGTATATGTGAAGTAAAATAACTTAATTATAATATGTACGTATAAACGTGTTAGGTTATGTCCATGAATGATGATGACAGGCAAAAACTTAGTGTTACTCTTAGTAAAATTGGTGCATGTATTACTAGAGTTAAGCGGATGAAGCACTATGTCACCAATTGTTTAAAATTTCAAGCTAAAGATTCCGAGAAGAATAAGAAAACTCAAAACAGTGGAGTAAGTTTCATGACTGACGGTGGCATTGCTTACTATGGTATTCTAACAGATATTATTAAGTTGAATTATTTGGATAAAATAAGGCATGTGCTATTCAAATGTAAATGGATCGACATTCATAGTAGACAGGGGTACAAGATTAATGAGTTAAGGTTTCCACTTGCGAATTTTACCCATTTGATACATGTGGGGGATGAACCGATGGATGAGCCATATGTATTGGCATCTAAAGCTTCACAAGTGTTTTATGTAAAGGACAAGAGGGACAAGGATTGGTTTGTAGTTGTTAAAACTAAAGCAAGGGATGTGTTTGAACTTGGCAATGGTCCCTTGTGTGGCGATGATGATGGTGATACTTATTGCGAGAATGTTCCTTGCAATATCACTGCTGTTTCTGACAACATTGGTTTGGCTAGAGCTGATGTCCAAGGTACCGCAATTGATGCAATGCTCATTGCTAAGAATGACAAGCAAGAAGGGGACTTCATAGATGATAATGACTTTATTGATGATGAAGTCAGCGATGAGGACTATAGCGACAATGAGTACAATGACGATTAGTAGTATAATATAGTAAGACCATGTTTTGAACTACTATGTTCTTGTTATAACACTTTAGATTAGAATATGCATTTTGATTGTCACCTATACTGTGTTTCGACTTAAGTAAATGGAAACTCAATTGCTTCCATACGTGTGGCTTGGTAATATGCTTATTAAGTTCTGCATGTGTGAAGTGTTTGTTTCTTATGGGTTTTAAACATGGTAAAGAGATGGCAAGATCAAGGTAGACTAATAGAGACAAAGAAGTATTTACTATTGTACTATAGTCATGCTTTTATATATATATATATATATATATCCTGGAAATGGTCACGACTTAGTTAGTAAGAATAAACAAATATTGATTCTGGGACATTGTGTTCAGGATTGTATTGGGAAATCCCTTGCTCTTTTTTGAAATTTGGATGTGTTTTGGCATAACTGATATGTGTTACATGTGTTGGAAATTGGATAAATTGACTGTTCTGGTTAATGGGGTTGTGATATTGTGTATTATATTTGTTCCCTGTGTTGCTGTGAATTTTCTGTTGATCAAGATGCTAAATTTTGGTGTTGTAGTGGTGTTGCTCTTTTCAGATTGTTTTTCTTAAATGGTATTTTTTGGTTTGCTTGTTGGTGGGAATTCTATGTTGGTTTGATGGGGTTAGGAGTTTGTATACCATCGTTGTTTGTGTTTCTATGTATGATCTTGCTATTTAGATATTGATGAAGTCTGACTAGCTGAATGAAGGGTGATGAAACTTGAAAGTGGTATCCCAAATACAATTATGGTACAATGAAACATGTATTGAACCCTTGTACTGTAGCATACTGGTTGTAAGTAGAGAGAATTGCATTTGTTTACAGAATAAACAAATACATATATATATATATATATATATATATAGACATATGGATATGTAACATTATGTTTTTTATAACTAGCAAGCTTGCATTGTTTAGGTACTGCACACAGGAATGGGAAGGAAGTGGTGACTTGAGTTCGTTGATCTAGGTGAGAGCTCCTCAAGTGTGGAGTCAAATGAAGTACAATCAGGCCAACAAGCTCCTCCAACTGATGATGATGGATGACATTCCCAAGGGAGTGATGATGAGACAACCACCAAGTTGGTGTATTTCTATATGAGGCTTGAGAGTTGAGATTTAGATCCACTTGACCCTCATTTTCCTTCTTCTTTTTCTTTTCTATTTTATACTTTCTTTGCAGAAGATAGGAGACAATTTTGATGTGGCATTCACCATAAGATAAAAGACACATTCATCTGGGACCTAACCATCACACATACCATCTTCATATAATAAAATGAAAAACTATGAATCATTTAAAAAATGAATGAATTTAGTAATTATTCAATACAAATCACAACAAAGCCTAACGATCTATTGGTTATCATGGTGGATAATTGCCTTTGGGGGCTAATGTATGTGAAATTTAATCATTTCTAAAATATTGTCACAAAAAGCCCTTTGACTTGGTTTGTTAGGTTCTAAAGACTTAGGAACTTATATATTTAGAACTCTAATGTGTATTGTTGGCAAACTATGATCAAAACAAGATGTTTAGTCGTGTTTAGACTTGCTCAAAATTGTGTCATTTATGTAAAGTTGGATTTAAGTTGATGCAGAATTAAAAGTGCAATTCGGCTTGGTTCGATCAATCGAAGCTTAGGCTCGATCAATCGAAATTTAAGTAGAATGCATTTTTCTACAGAATTCCAACTTAGCCCTAATTCATTTAAAATGTTTAGGGTTTTGTGTTTTTGCCCTAGGTATATAAGACAAACCCTAACTACGTTTTAGTGTTGCTCATATTGCTGTTTGTGTAAATCTCTTATGAGATCTGTGAGGAGCTTTCCTTTACACAAGTTTAGGATTATCAAAAAGGAGATTCATTCAAGAACTTGATGATCATTCAATTGCTGCCATAAGAACTTAAAGAATAACTTGGCTAATTACTTAGGTTAATCCAATTGTGTTTTTAAGAGGTCTAAAAACTATCAAGTGGTATCAGAGCGGGTTGCTCTCTTGTTGTTGATCTTTTGACCTCTGAGCTGATCCTTGACCCCTGTTGTCATGGAACATGGACATTCTCTTGTTATTCCTCCTCACTTTGATAGGAATAATTACGCTTATTGGAAAGTAAGGATGAAAGCATTCCTGAAATCAATTGATGAGAGAGTCTGGAACTCCATCGAATACGGATGGGAGAAGCCCACTACTCTTGTCAGTGAGTGGCAAACTTCTCAAAAAGAAGCAGCCGCATTCAACAGCAAAGCTATGAATGCTATCTTTAATGCTGTTTCTATGGAAGAATTTAAGAGAATCTCTAATGTTGAGGTTACTCATACTGCTTGGAATATCCTCCAGACTATGCATGAAGGCACAAAGGCTGTCAAAATTAATAAATTGTAGCAGTTAACTTCTAAATTTGAAAGCATTAGGATGTCTAATGATGAATCTTTTGATGAATTCTATGCTAAACTTAATGATATTGTTAATTCTGCATATAACTTGGGTGAAATCTATGATCAACCTAAAATTGTTAGGAAGATTCTTAGTTCTTTGACTGAAGATTTTAGACCCAAGGTGACTGGCATTACTGAGAGCAAGGATGTGGACTCCATCCCTGTTGATGAACTTGTAGGATCTCTTCAATCCTATGAGTTAGACCTACCTAAGACTAGCAAATCCAAATCAATGGCTCTTAAGTCAGTTGATGATGTTGATGTTGGTTGATTTGATGATGAATTCTCTGCTACAAAGATTGCTTACCTTGTCAAGAAATTTAGGAATTTCCTTAGAAAAAACAACAGAAGGGCAAGAGATAAGAACACTGCTGAACCTAGAAACTTTAGGAAGAATGATCCCACTAAGGTTAACAACACTGATAAACCTAGAGAAAAAGTAGGTCAATCTTCTAATAATTCTATGGGTCTCCTCAGTGTTTTGGATGTCAAGGGTATGGTCACATGAAATCTGAATGTCCTACTTACTTGAAGTCTAAGGGTAAGGCTATGGCTATAACCTTTAGTGATGGTGAAGTTTTTGATGATGAGTCTGGTTGTGACGAGAATGGAAACTTCATTGCTTTCACTGCTACTGCTGTAGTCAATGAAAGTGTATCTACAGAAGTGAACCCTTCTGATGGGGAACTCTCTGAGGATGCAGATCTTCAAGAAGCCTACAATAAACTTTGAAAAGTTTCTGCAAAGGATGCTATGAATGTTGAATTAGGCTTGAAGAAAATTGCATCTCTTGAGCTTGTTAAGAAAAATTTGCTTATTAAATTGTTTGATGCTATTGAACTGTTAAATTGCATCTCATTAGATTTTTGATAACGATCATATCATTGTTTTTCCTTAGGAGGAGCATCTAATGAAGGAAAGCTAGGACATGGTTGAGTAAGCACATATTTGTGCTCTTCAGCTATAAGAACAATATCTAAATTTCTTTTCCAGTCAACATAATTGGATCTAGTCAGTTTGTTTTGATTAAGAATAGTAACAAGTGGGCTAAATGATGCCATGTTCAAATTTGAAAATAATAAACATGAATATAATAAGTAAACTGGACATTATCAATTTATCATATAAACATATAGTATGGAACCTTAATAAAACCAAAATATAATATACGGAACGACAACCCAATCCCATATTCAATATCCCTCAGCATAGAGTGAACATTAAATACTATGATTGATTGAGAACTATTCTCATTATTGATGCTATCATGATAACTCTTATCAAACACTAATAATATGTCATAATACATTTGGCTTCTAAATAATAATAGTAAGAACTCAGCATAGAGGATACTATAATATTTAGTCTAGTGTATACCATTGTCTAGAATCATGTGTAGCCACATTTCAGCCCCTTAACAGGCTTATTTTGTAGTACCATGATACAAAACACCCTCTGCATGGAATGCAAAGCCCGAAGCTAAGACAAGGTGTTTGATCAAACCACTATAAACCAAGAAATTCAATCTTGTAGGACCATGAAATAAATACTCTCCGCATGGAATGCTAAGCTCGAGGCAATGTCAAAGTATATATTCCACACTACTATGAACCGACAATGGAGGCCATGAGATCCAACCCTTATATCTCTCTCCCACTAGATGTTTTAAAAGAAAGGTTTTTCATTTTGAAACATGCATAATCTAATTATACATAGCCTTGCTCTTTATACATGTGAAAACACTTAGAAAAAATTTTGAATTCCCAGTTTTTGATCGATCAAATGTGCCCCTCGATCGGTCGAAAAAATTAAAAAATTCGAACCTAACTGTTTGCTTGGCTTGATCAGTACTGGATTGCTTCTCGATGGATCGAAAGACAAATTCGATTGATCGACTAGCAATCGAATATCAATCGATTAAAAAATATTAGTCACTGTTTCACTCGATTGATCAAAAGCAATTTTCGACCGATCGAAACTCGTGAAACTTGAATTTCCATAAATTTTCTAAGGCAATTTTCCACGATTTTTCATGAATAAACAACCAACATATGAACATGATAAATAGAGATTGATATCAAAACTGAATTTCATTGATGCTATAGCCTTAAAGATCAATTTAACATACTTAAATTCAAATTTAAACAACATCATAACATCAATATCAGTTTTTATCAAATCATAGTTTCAACAACCATGCATAAAATTAAATGTGTAATCTTCTAACAACATGAAACTATAACCTCTAATTCCAAAACTCGCAAAACATGTTATACAATTCGAAATTGAAGACCGCTCTGATACCATTTGATAGAAATATGCATATACACAGCGGAAAAATAACGGACCTACTTCATTCATTATTGATAACATGTTCTATGTAAATTTTAGAATATAAGAATAAAAGAGTGTACCTTGGTGTGGTGAAATTCAAAAACCAAAGATTGGAAGTTCTTGAGAACACCTTTAGTCTTCACTCTAATTCCACTAACGCCTAAGAAGTGTGGTCTCTCAATCAGTTTCTATGAATTTGTTCAAAGAAGAATGATAGAGTGTCCAACACTCTCATACACCATTTCATGTGATTACCAAAAATCTATATATTTCTCACCTTACAACTGATTATCTAATTGGGCTGGCCTTTTGGGCCTTTCCAATTGAGCTTTAGTATGTGGCTTGGAGTGGGACCAAAAGGGAACAAATAAAACACTAGCTCCAATGGGTCTTGGGCTTTTCTGTCAACTCCTAACAAGTCCAAAGTTACCATTAATTATATTTATTACCACTATATAAATATAATTGCACTCTAGGCCTTATTAATGAATTATATCCGAAAACTTTATTGTACATGCAACCTCTTCATAAAATATTCGTAGTAATACAAAGTCATAAATGAAGACTATCACTTTGTAGATTACTACATCTTAATCCTTGAATACCTGGTTTAATCTTTTTAAGTTATTCATCATATATTTATGAAATCCAATTCCATAAATATATACTTTAGTAATTTCTTACTAAAGTGGTTAGGCCTAACACTCTGAATAACCGTACCCATTAAACTTATCTCAAGGGAATATTTTATATCTCTGTTAAGAGACTATGAATTCCATCTTGAGAATATATGTTCCATCAACACTAAATGTGGCTGCCCAACATACTGAAGTTTTGACCGTTACTTTAGATCTCACTCCTGATATATCAAAGCAACCTACACCTCATGATCAGGTCCATTATTCTCTCAGGATTAAGAGTTTATGTAAATAGAAGTCGTGAGACTTATTACTCAACTGACAGTCATTAGGAGAATAATGAATCTAACAGCGGTCCAGTTTAATATGTCTTAACTCTTAAAACATATCAACTTAACAACTAGAAGTCTCCATTTCCATGATCAAGACAAATCATCTTAGTTGATATGTTATAGTCTTCGCAGATGAAATGCCCAATTTCATCACCAACTACGAACTATAATTCTGAGTTTGCAAAGAACTTGTGATTTATATCTTCTGTGACTTTTCACATAAATCACATACTATGCATCTCATGGACTATATGATAATGTCTGAATATTCATGTTACCATTATTTCAGATAATAATAAAACAAATTTATTAATCACAATATTAAGTCATACATAATGTCATACTTAATATCATACATAGCATTATACAATAGGATTTAAGGGCACTAATCCTAACAAAAGGGGATCTAGCTAGACGAGCTTCCTAGCATTTTATGGGCATATAGGATGATGGCTCGAACACCCACGAGTGAGAAACCTTTCCGCCTTGCGTTTGGAAGCAAAGCTATCATTCCAATAAAAGTAGGACTAGCAAGCTACAAGATACCTCATCATGATGAAGGGAGGGATAAAGAAGGAATACGCCTACGCTTGGATCTACTAGATGAAGTAAGGGAGATGGCTGAACAATGGATGGATAGCAACCATGACCTTATGGCCAAGCACTACAATAGCAAGGTTAACCTCGACACTTTGACGACGAGGACCTCGTCCTGAGAAAGGTGACGATGGCTACTAAAAATCCCATACAAGGCAAGCTAGGCTCCAATTAGGAAGGACCCTACAGGATCATTTACTAATATAGAAAAGACACCTACCACCTAGAGATGCTCAACAGACAAAGGCTTCATCACCCTTGGAACACTAAGCACCTGCAAAGAAACTACCAATAGTGCACAAGCTACAAACTATGTTATCACTTTTTTAAATTTTGTTAAGTAGACTATTAAGTTTTCCAATTGTTCAAATTTTTGCTAAGTTAAGTTCAAGGGCTTGTCGGGCAATTTATCTACATTTTTCATATATTCTGATTATTTTTAATAAAGGAATTATTCTTGAAGAATTATTTGTCTACAACAGAGAAAAACAGAGAAAAAATCCAAGTCCTACCTACGGGATGGACCAACGATTAAGGACACCGACAGGTGCCTAATCCCCTATTTTTTACTAAGTCCTACCTACAGGATGGATCGATGACTAAGGACACCAACGAGTGCCTGGTCCCCTATTTTTTACTATGTCCTACCTACGAGATAGACCGACCACCAACATCGACAGGTGCCTAGTCTTTTATTTTTTACTAAGTCCTACCTATGGGATGGACCGACGACCAAGGACATCGATGGATGCTTGGTCCCTTATTTTCCACTAAGTCCTACCTACGATACCGACCAAAGACCAAGGACACCGACAAGTGCCTGGTCCCTTATTTTCTACAAAGTTCTATCTACGTGATGGACCAATGACCAAGGACATCGACAGTTGCCAGGTCCCTTATTTTCCACTGAGTCCTACCTACAGGATGGATTGATGACCAAGGACATCAACGGGTTCCTGGCCTCTTATTTTTTACTAAGTCCTCACTTAAAAAAAGGTCCTACCTAAGGATGGACCGACAGATAAAACAGGAAATCGAATGAAAAATCATTTCCTCATGAAAAGCTTTGACTAGATTGACTGGCTCAAACACTTGGCCCATTTTTCGAATAAAACACACTCCTGTTGTAAGTAAACCCAACGAGGGCACATTCGAAACCAATGGATATGCCACATTCAACAAAGTATAAACAGTATAAAGAATATATGAGAAATAGGAAATACATTGTATAAAACTCGATAGGGTCATAAAATGTTACTTATGCCAAAAACAAGGCACCCAAATTGTTTCCAAGTTAAATAAAAAAGAAAAATAAAACTTAGGGAATACAAACCAGGCGGGAGGAGCGTCGATCACAGTATGGCCTTCCTCAGTCATTTGCTCGTCAGCTTCCTTCCTTCTGGACAGTCGACCATTCTTTCCTCTTGACTATCGGCTTCACCCTCCTCCAATTCATCATCAACAGGCACATCACGACCACTAGGGGTCATCGGGACTGAGGTGTTGATTTGGACTTAAGAAAAATCCATTCCAGGAAAAAGCAAAGTGGCCTACTTATAGAAGTCCTCAAAGTCGTCGTCATATTGGATCCCCAACTCATTGTAGTAGGATTGGGACACCTGAAAATCTGTGATAGCTTTGACCTTGACCTTGTCCACATGCTCACAAAAAATTGTCAACTCGATCGTTAAGTTAGAGTTCGCCTTCGTCAGTTCATTAACCTGACAAGCACTCTCTTCTAGCTGGCTCACCTTCTCCTTCTATTCTTTAAGTTTAGTGTTCAAGAGACGGATGACCTCTTTGTAACCCATAACCTTGTCCTTTTCAGCCCCCAAATGGGTTCTCAGGCACTTGACCAACACCTCCCTCGGCGCGCACCTAATTTGGAGGGCCCTCATCCTCACCAAGGCTTGGAAACAAACGAACAAAATAAAGTTACATCTTGATAACAGTCTACATGCCCAAGCAAATGAAAGGCAAAGAAAGACACTACAACTCACCCTCATCATATTGAAGAGGCCCAAATCTCCCAAGGCCTCACTTTCATACTCTGAGCATGCATAAAGGTCAGCATCCTATTTAAGAGAGCGATATGTGTCCATTGCAAACTCCTTACTCCTCACTAATAGGGGGATAGGAGGATAGATGGGAGAACCTAAAAGGTCATCAAAACATTTCCTACGCCATGACGAGGAGGCTCGAGCATGTTTTGGACCATCTCCACTTGATCTAGACGCGGAAAGCAATGGCTTTCCTGATTTCAGCCTCCATCTCTAAAACCCAAACATCGACAGGAAAAAGAAGTTAAATTTCTATAAGAAAATTTCTAGGCATGGGACTGATGAGAGGAGAACTTACAAATTTGCGAAAAAAAAAAAAAAAAAAAAAAAAACCTAAATCGTTGGGCTTCTGGAGTTTGTACAGGTGTAGACACTGCATTTTGTACCCCTTACAACTCAAGCCCTCGCTCCCTAATGATGCTGAATTCTAAGACCCAAGGTTGGTTTAGGGCCCAATCAAAAGTTAAATTTACTTTAGAAGTTTGAAAATGATAAATATAACTTCTAACAAGCAAATAAATCAATTTTTGAAAAATAAGGCCAAAGGAAACCCTTGTTATACGTACGCATGAATCAGCCTACGTACATGACTTTCTATATGCGTACATAGGCTTAATCTTACGCAGGCATAGTGATTTCCAAAAAGTTATACAAGGCAAGTTTTTTGCATTTATGTTGAGGTTTGGAACGAATCCCACATCGTCTGAGGATTATTCCAAATCCTTTTTTTCAAACTATAAGAAGCCTTACATGGTATATTTTCAAGACACACAAAAATCCCACGGGAAAAGATTAAGATTCACTATAAATAGTGAATCAAAAGGGATTTTTTCACAAAACACTCTCAAGTCAATTTTCTTTTAATTAGGGCTTTTTCTAGCCTTGATCTTTGAGTTTAATCTTTACTAATCACTTTTTTTTTTTTTTTTTGAATTGTGTATAGATTTGACTGAGGGGAATGGTAAAAAATTAAGCTTGGAGAGCTTTTCTTTGAGGTATCTAATCTAAAGTTTTATTTTTCCTTTCTTTGTTTTTTCTGCCTTTAAATCTTTCTATTTGTCTTGTTTTCTTGTTTTAATATGATTTAACATGTTTATCTAGCTTAGGTTTATATGTTTGTGTGTTTTAAATGCATGTTAGGTTGTTAGAATTCACGTTTTGAGGTTTTACCCTATTTTGGTGTTTCTAGGGTTTCTAGGCAAGAACCTGTGTACACATAATCTTGCTCGCGTATGCATAGTCTTGCTTGCTTATGCAGGCTTGTTCTTGCGTGTGCAAGCCACTACCCAGAAACCCAAAATTTTGTTTTTTGTTTGTTTTACTTATGCTTTCACATGTTTGTTTTGTTTAGCTTCTTTTCCATGTTTTTATACTTCCAAAAGTCTCTGTTTCACATGTTTAATTGCTTTTTAGCTATCACATGTTAGAATTAGGGTTTATTTTGTGTTTTTATTGTTTTGATGACATGATCATTCATTCACTTGCTCATGCATAAATGCCATGGGTGCTGAGTTGCTGCAAGGTAAGTAAAAGGTAAGTCATGCATTAGAAATGTTCATGCATTTGTGATATGATCTTGTTTTGGTGTTAGAGATGAATATGCTTGTTCGGTTGAGTATTTCCAAAGTTTACAAGCAATGCTTTTAATGATTCATATGTTGCTACCTTGTTTTGTTGTTGCCTAGTTTGATATGCTTTGATTCCTTGATTAGATGAATGCTAGGTTGGTTGAGATGTATGCTAGATGAATGTTAGGAGATGCCATGATAGATGAATGCTAGGGCCTATGATGAGATGTTGTGCCATGATTAGATGTATGGTAGGCTGTGTTTGTGAGCATGATAGATGTATGGTTAGTAATGTTTGATGCCATGTTGATTGCTAGATGTATGTTAGTGTGTGTGTGAGTTAGATTCAAGTATTGAGTGTGCCTTTGATAGGGTTAAGACATAAGACACAATGATAGGAAGCCAACCTTAGAGTTGGGTTTTGGGTGCCTAACACCTTCCCAAGACCTTCCCTTCACTCCAAACCCATATCTCTGGTAGTAAGATCAAAAGGTCCTTCCTTGAAAGGATTCTATATATATGATTCCTAGACCATTGCAAAAACTAGGTGGCAACTCCATTTCAACCCCCCTTGTGTCCACAGTGGGGACTCCACTAGGAAGTGTAAGTTTGACTCGGATGTGTCCTATGTCTTATCCTTAATAAAGGTCTATTCAATATTTGTTTTCACACACATCACATGGTTCGTTTTTCCCTTAACCTCGGTTGGTGATAAGTGGGAAGATGGAAGGCTCCATTCAGGCCCAAGTCTTTCAAAGTTCATCCCACCAACTCACAATGTGTGTCATTACCTATGATGGCCTTTGAGTACGTTAATGATTTGCCACCAATCTACAAAGGTCCACTTAGGCCCTCGTTTGGAATCATGATCCACCTAGTTATGAGTGACCTACTTATCTATCCCTTTAGCCTTAAGGAGTGTAGCCACACTTAGAGAGATCCTAGATCCTATCAAAAGAGGATACCCTTTATATATCTCTTGTTTGTTCCACCATATATCTTGTACTCACCTAATTCTAAAGGACAAATAAAAGATGTAAAAATGGAAGGATGACCTTAAAGTTATGGCATTCCCTAAGACAAATGGGATAAAAGAAAAGATTGGGACATGGACTAAGAATTTTCTTAGGACACCTAAGAACAAAAGGAACCTTTAATTGGGACATAGACTTAATAAAAATGGGACTTCTTTTCAGGCACCATTGCAGCACCAAAGTCAAGAAAGCACGTCCCTACTCCAATTTGGACTTGAGAAAAGAATGGAAGGCAATTGGTCAAGATTGAGGACACACATCAAGAAGAAGAGTTCCAAGTGGGGGAATCCTCTCAAGCAATAATGGCCGCTCCAATTAGTGATAAAATTGCACAAAAGATATCAAGGCAATGGAAGAACAAAGAATTGCTCTCAAGAAAATGGGAAGTCTCCTCACTAAGCTAGAAGAGGCCAAATTGAAGAAGCCAAACCCACTGGTAAAGGTTCTTGATGAGGAAGAAAGGGAAGATTGGGATGAAAGGGACAAAGTTGATTATGAAAGGAACAAACAATTTAAGAAACTCATGGTGGAAACTGTAAGGTTGAATTTTATCAACCATCTTGTTGGCTTTATTCTGTGCCAAACTTGCTTGTATTTTAGCAATTAGTAACCCTGTATTTAGGTGGGAATTATGTAAGGGTAGTGAGTGAGAGAGTGTGAAGAAATGCTCAAGATTGTGCAAGGATGCAGACACTCACGGCTAGAACTTGTGGGTGACTTACGACTGGAACTCGTGGGTGACTCGCAACTGGCAAGCCGCCAAAGTTGGCACACGTTTGGAGCATGCAGGGGAGCTGAAGAGTCATGCCAACTGTCGCACTACAGGACAAAAGTCCCAGGCTGGCCAGGCCGTTAACTCGCGGCTTGAACTCGTGACTCAACCTAGTCGCAAGGTCAAGTCGCCAGACCACCCTGTTTGGGAAAAACTGACTTTTCACATTCCTTCTCACCCTACTATATATATACCCTTATACCCACGATATTCAGAGAGCTTTCAGAGAGAATTTTGATAGAGAAACCCTAGAGAAAAATAAGATTGATTCATCCACAATCTTTACATTGAGACTCTTCAAATTCCTCTACTATTTTCCTCTCCATTGTCAAATCCTTGAGAGGTACATTACCAAAACCTCTTCTCACCATATCTGTATCTGTGAGAAGGCCATTTGGTGTTTGGGAAGTAGTTAAGAAGGGACCAACTTCATATTGGCTGATGCTATGGTCAAGTAGCAGAATCCGGTAAGTTAAAGAAGAAATAGGTTCGGCGTAACCTCATTGGAGTAGGAGCTTGGAGGGCTTAGGTACATTGGGTAGATTAGGCTTGGAGGGTCTTCTGTTGTTCATGTATCCCAACCACATTCTTTAGTGGATTGTTTACTGCTTGGAGGGCGGTAGAGAGGTTTTACGCCGAGGGCTTTGGTTTCCTCTTCGATAACACATCGAGTGTTGTCCTTGTATTTGCATCTCTCTTCCCTTAATCTTTTCCATTTAATTTTTGTTATAGATGTGATTTTATTTGGTTTAGATTTTTTATCAATTCTGTTTTAAGCATATGCTCATATTCCGTACATTAATTGCTTGACTTTAAGCTTGAATTGGCAATTTGTAAATTAGGGGTTTAAACGTTCAAAGTGTTTTATACACTAATTGAACTTTCAATTGGTATCAGAGTGGGTGCACTTGTTGTGGTTTAAATACCTAAGTGTGATCCTTGACCCCTTGTGTTTATTTGCCATGGATAGTGCTTTGTATGCTTCTTTGTATGATTTGGTTAATGATGAATGTAACGTGCCATGTGTTTGTGAAAATTCCTCTATGAGTGATAATCCTCTTGATTGTGATGCCATGTTACATGAATCTTTGGATGTTGTTGATATTCCTAACATTAAACTCTTGAAGAAAAAGGCTAAGAAGTTTAATAAGGATTTGAGCAAGTTATTTTGTGAAAAGGATGATTTGATTGCTCAGTTCAATGAATCCAACAAATTGGTTGAAAAATATAAGAAACTTGCTAAAAATTTTATTGAAAAGCTGAAAGAGTTTAAATGTTTGAATATGGACTTGGATGCTAAACTTGTTTTGTCTAACAAACATGTTGATGAGTTAAAATGTGAAAATGAATCTCTTAAGATGCATTCAAAGTGTTTGATTGCTGAACCTATTGTTAAAAATGATGAAAATATTCGTTGCAATCATGTGGTTGTACCCGATTTTGTGCCTATTGTGTGTTCTACCTCAATGGACAAATTGGTGTACATTCCTCTACATAAAAGAAATCAAAAGGTGGAAAGAAAGGCTGTTAAGTCAAAGCCTCTGTTTAGGTCTCAGTTTAAGGTTTTGGATGGATCTATGTTTGTTCTAACTTGCCACCATTGTGGTGTGATTGGTCATATAAGACCTCAATGTCATAAGTTGAAGAGGGAACAAAACTGTAAGGTTGAATTTTATCAACCATCTTGTTGGCTTTATTCCATGCCAAATTTGCTTGTATTTTAGCAATTAGTAACCCTGTATTTAAGTGGGAATTATATAAGGGTAGTGTGTGTGAAAGTGTGAAGAAATGCTCAAGATTGTGCAAAGAAGCAGGGACTTGCGACTGGATCTCGCAGGTGGCTCGTGACTTGCAAGCCGCCAGATAGTTGCACATATGCTAAGCATTCCAAAAGCTGAAGAGTAGAGCCAGCTGTTGCACTACAAGACAAAAGTCCCAGGCTGGCCAGGCCGTTAGCTCGCGGCTTGAACTCGCGACTCAACCTAGTAGTGAAGTCAAGTCGCCAGAACACCCTATTTGGAAAAAAACTGACTTTTCACATTCCTTCTCACCCTACTATATATACCCTTATACCCATGATATTGAGGGAGCTTCCAGAGAGAATTTTGGGAGAGAAACCCTAGAGAAAAACAATATTGATTCATCCACAATCTTCACATAGAGACTCTTCAAATTCCTCTACTCTCTTCCTCTTCATTGTCAAATCCTTGAGAGGTACATTACCAAAACCTTTTTCTCACCATACCCATATCTGTGAGGAGGCCATTTGGTGTTTGGGAAGCAGTTAAGAAAAGACCAATTTTATATTGGTAGATGCTATAGTCAAGTAGTGGAATCCAGTAAGCTAAAGAAGAAATAGGTTCGGCGTAACCTCGTTGGAGTAGGAGCTTTGAGGGCTTAGGTATTGGGTAGATTAGGCTTGGAGGGTCTTCTGCTGTTCATGTATCCCAACTACATTCTTTAGTGGATTGTTTACCGCTTGGAGGGCGGCGGAGAGGTTTTACTCTGAGGGCTTCAGTTTCCTCTTCGATAACACATCAAGTGTTGTCCTTGTGTTTGAATCTCTCTTCCCTTAATCTTTTCCTTTAATTTCTGTTGTGAATGTGATTTTATTTGGTTTAGATTTTTTATCAATTCTGTTATAATCATATGCTCATATTCCGCACATTAATTGTTTGACTTTAAGCTCGAATTGGTAATTTGTAAATTGGGGGTCTAAACGTTCATAGTGTTTTATACACTAATTGAACTTTCAATTGGTATCAGAGTGGGCACACTTGTTGTGGTTTAAATACCTAAGTGTGATCCTTGACCTCTTGTGTTTATTTGCCGTGGATAGTGCTTTGTATGTCTCTTCGTATGATTTGGTTAATGATGAATGTAACTTGTCATGTGTTTGTGAAAATGCCTCTAGGAGTGATAATCCTCTTGATTCTGATGATATGTTACATGAATCTTTGGATGTTGTTGATATTCCTAACATTAAACTCTTGAAGAAAAAGGCTAAGAAGTTTAATAAGGATTTGAGCAAGTTATTTTGTGGAAAGGATGATTTGATTGCTCAGCTCAATGAATCCAACAAATTGGTTGAAAAATATAAGAAACTTGCTGAAAATTTTATTGAAAAGCTGAAAGAGTTTGAATGTTTGAATATGGACTTGGATGCTAAACTTGTTTTGTCTAACAAACTTGTTGATGAGTTAAAATGTGAAAATGAATCTCTTAAAATGCATGCCAAGTATTTGATTACTGAACCTATTGTTAAAAATGATGAAAATATTCGTTGCAATCATGTTATGGTACCCGATTTTGTGCCTATTGTGTGTTCTACCTCAATGGACAAATTGGTGTACATTCCTCTACATAAAAGAAATCGAAAGGTGGAAAGAAAGGCTATTAAGTCAAAGCCTCCATTTAGGTCTTAACTTAAGGTTTTGGATGGATTTAAGTTTGTTCCAACTTGCCACTATTGTGGTGTGATTGGTCATATAAGACCTCAATGTCATAAGTTGAAGAGGGAACAAAACTGTAAGGTTGAATTTTATCAACCATCTTGTTGGCTTTATTCCGTGCCCAATTTGCTTGTAGTTTAGCAATTAGTAACCCTATATTTAGGTGGAAATCATGTAAGGGTAGTGTGTGAGAGAGTGTGAATAAATACTCAAGATTGTGCAAAGAAGCAGGGACTCACGACTGGATCTCGTAGCTGGCTCGTGGTTTGCAAGCCGCCAGATAGTTGCACACGTGCCAAGCATGCCAGAAGTTGAAGAGTCGCGCCAGCTGTTGCACTACAAGACAAAAGTCCCAGGCTGGCTAGGCTATTAGCTCGCGACATGAACTCGTGACTTAACCTAGTCGTGAAGTCAAGTTGCCAGAACACCTTGTTTGGAAAAAACTGACTTTTCACATTCCTTCTTACCCTACAATATATATCCCCTTATACCCACGATATTGAGAGAGCTTCTAAAGAGAATTTTGAGAGAAAAACCCTAGAGATAAACAAGATTGATTCATCCACAATCTTCACATAGAGACTCTTCAAATTCCTATACTCTCTTCCTCTCCATTGTCAAATCCTTGAGAGGTGCATTACCAAAACCTTTTCTCACCATAACCATATCTGTGAGAAGGCCATTTGCTATTTGGGAAGCAGTTAAGAAGGGGCCAATTTCGTATTGGTAGATCCTATGGTCAAGTAGCGGAATCCAGTAAGCTAAAGAAGAAATAGATTCGGCGTAACCTTGTTGGAATAGGAGCTTGGAGGGCTTAGGTACATTGGGTAGATTAGGCTTGGAGGGTCTTCTACTGTTCATGTTTCCCAACTACATTCTTTAGTGGATTGTTTACCACTTAGAGGGCGGCGGAGAGGTTTTACGTTGAGAGCTTCGGTTTCCTCTTCGATAACACATCGAGTGTTGTCCTTGTGTTTGCATCTCTCTTCCCTTAATCTTTTCCATTTAATTGCTGCTGTAGATGTGAATTTATTTGGTTTAGATTGTTTATCAATTCTGTATTAAGCTTATGTTCATTTTCCGCACATTAATTGTTTGATATTAAGCTTGAATTGGTAATTTGTAAATTGGGGTTCTAAACGTTCAAGGTGTTTTATACACTTATTGAACTTTTAGTTGTTTTTGGAAAGTACTTTGTTTTTGCATAAATTGTCAAAATTTCAAAAAATTGTTTTACCTTGTTTTGGCGAATCAATCGCGAGTAGAACTAGTCGTATGCCCCAGTCGCGAGTCCATCACAGAGATTCTTCGCAACTCACTAGTGACTCATTGGCGGGTAACTATTTCAGTCACGAAAAAGACTTAGAATATTTTTCAAATTTTGGATTTTCATGCTTTTTGCGGCTCAGGTTGGCGACTTGTTCGTGAGTGGAAGGTCCAGTCGTAAGGGGTACACAGAGATTTTCACGGCTCAGTTCGCGACTCTCTCGCGAGTGGAACTTCCAGTCGTGAAAAACACTTAGAAAATTTTTCCAAAGTTTTCTTCTTAGTGTTCTGGCAGCTGGTCCTAGCGACTTCTCTCAGTCGCGAAAATCGCGTGTTTTAGGCAAACTTGGTCAGTTTTTAAACCTTTTCAGTTTTCCCTCGAACATTTCTGACTGTTCATCTTCTTCCTTTTCTGAAAAACTCTCAAACTCACTGTGTCACTCTCCAAAGAACTTCCATTCTGAATCATTTCTTTTTCAAATCTTCAAGGTAAAAGGTATGGGTTTCTATTTTCTCACTCTATTATACATTTTTATCCGTACATTTCCTCATTTTGTGAAATTTTGTTTGAGTTTGTGTGTTTTGCAATGTTTGTTCATGGGTTTACTCTATTGGGTTAACTAAAGGGGTTTTTGTTGTTTCTAGTGATTTGATGCTTGCTTCACTTGTATTCTTGATTGTTTCTTAGATGGGTATCTTGACTGTGTTGCTCTATGCATATCATTCTCATGGTAGAATGTCACAATGACAGATATTTGTGACTTTGTGATTGATAATAGTTTACAGTGAACTAAACCGTGAATGTTTATTCATCACTGCTGATCAACTGTTACATGTTTTGGTTTACATTGCTTCAGTATTGCTCATATTTCAATGAGTCTCCAATTTTTGACTACCTTGAATCTAATCAAGTTGATGTTCGTGACGTGTGTCTATGCACTTGGGTCTTTGCTGTGTGTTTGTTATTTTACAGATGTCTCGTCGATCGTCCAAAGAAAAAGAGATTGTAACTAATGTTTCATCATCCCCTGTTGCTAAACGAACTCGTCTCTCGTCTCAATCATCTAAAGACTCAAATTGTGAGAGGTTCAAAACTCCTCTTGATTCTCAGACTCACTCAAGCGTTTTTGAAGATGCTACTCTCATTGTTTAACAAGTGGTACAGTTTGACACTTTAGGGACAACTTTTATCCCTAGAATCTTTGAAGCTAAAAATTGGGCCAATCTGTTCGAAAATTTCGAAGATCCAATGGAAGAGTTGGTTAGGGAATTCTTCTCAAATGCAAGATACATTGGTGTTGAGTTAAAATGCTGGGTAAGAGGGAAAGAGTTTTCCATCAATCCAAACTACACAGCCAAGGTTCTTCGCATTACTAGACCTGAGAATGTGGACCTCACCCCTTATGATGATCGAACTCCTAAGGTTCAAGACATTCTGCAAATTCTTGGGCCTGATCATGAAGTCTCGAGTAAAGGCACATCTATAAACACTGCAAAGTTTGCTCCTGAATTGACAACACTGAAGCTAATCCTGTTCTCCAATCTCTACCCGTTGTCCAATACTGCTTTCATCAATCTTGGAAGAGCTCAATTCCTATGTGATCTTATTACTGGGGCCCCGATTGATATCTATGCCCATGTCTTCCAAACTGTTGGGAAGACCATGGCTCGAACAGCAACACGAGCATGCATTCCATGATAGTTCAAAAACGTGTACAAAACACTTTTGAACGTTTAGACCCCCAAAAATTAACTTAACCAACACAAGCAATATGTCAAACAACTAGTGTGCGGAAACTTAACACATGCTATAATATGAAATTGGTTATAAACTATCTAAGCCATAACAAAATAAAACCACAGCAGATAATGTAAAGGCAGAGATAGAGAGGAAGGAAGATGCAAACACACAGACAACACGCGATGTGTTATCGAAGAGGAAACCGAAGTCCTCGACGAAAAACCTCTCCGCCGCCCTCCAAGCGGTAATCAATCCACTAGAAAATACAGTTGGGATACAAGGACAGCAATAGACCCTCCAAGCCTAATCTACCCAGTGCACCTAAGCCCTCCAAGCTTCTTGCTCCAACGAGGTTGCGCCGAACCTTTTTCTTTTCTAGCTTCCCAGATTCCGCTACTAGACCGTAGCATCAACCAATGAATATTGGCTCCTTCCTAACTGCTTCCCAGAACTCCAAACGACTGTCTCACAGAGATGATGATGGTGAGAACCAGGTTTGGTATAATGCCTCTCAAGGTTTTGACAATGGAGAGGAAGAGAGTGAGGAAATTTGAAGAGACTCTAAGGTATAGATTGTGGGTAAAACAATCTGGTTTTTCTTTAGGGTTTCTCTCTCAAAATTCTCTCTGGAAGCTCTCTTTCAATCGTGGGTTAAAGGGGTATTTATACTGGAGTGGAGAGGAATGTGAAACGTCAGGTTTTGGCAAAACAGGGGTGGCTCGCGACTTGACCTCGCGGCTTGACCAAGTCGTGAGATCCAGTCGCGAGTTAACCGTATGGCCAGTTGTCCTGTTTTGTCCTGTAGTGCTCCAGCTAGCATGACTATTCATCTTCCAGCATGCTTGGCACGTGTGCAGCTTCTGGCGGCTTGCAGCCGCGAGTCCACCCGCGAGTCCCAGCCGCGACACTCTGTTTTCTTGCACACTCTTGAGCAATCTTCACTCTATCTCACTCACTACCCTTACAAAAAACCCACCTAAATACAGGGTTACTAAATGCTGAATTACAAGCAAATTTGGCACGGAATAAAGCCAATTAAATGGTTGAATAAATTCAACCTTACAATCTCCCCCTTTGGCTATTCCGTGACAAAACCCTAAAACAGACTCTAGACTTAACATGTGAGTTGGGAACAGTTGAACAAAACTCACTCACACCTAACTCTAGAAGCTGTGAAGCACTTGAATCATATGAACATAAACTCCTGAAACACAACAATACACCATGATCATTGTAAGCAGAAAATTATAAATGCATATGAAACAGGCAATATGAGATCAAGCAAAGATGGAGTTAATAAACAAACCATGGCTTGATCAACCAAGTGAACACCATAAGGTAGTGATCACAGTGCTCATTCACAATTGGAATGAACACAAGGACATACAAGTTAACAAGCACAAGGCAAGACACTTGTATGCTCAACACTCAACCAATGCATAGCACACAAGGCATATGCATCTAGGAACAATCCTACAAGGGCACAAGAGTGACAGTACATAAACCAAAATGCAGAACATTTAGATTAAAGTACTGATTTCAACATAGCATAAAGGCTGCACTTAAGCAAGGTACATACCATAAAGCCTACAAACTATGCATAAAACATTTACCCTAAAAGCTTACAAAAGCACATGGGTACAAACCAAAAACATCCTAAATAACAACATCAAACATATATTAAAGTTTAAACCAAGAGTATATGAAAAGAGTTAGGAACAGCTATACACCAAAACATAGTGTATCAAAACCATAAAAATACTAAAATACCCAAATCATAAACATATATAAACACATTACTCCCCCTCAACTAATTACTCCCCCTTAAGAGCTGCTTTTCTGCTTCTCAATCATCAATGAACTTCTCCCCCTTTTTGACAGGAATGGCCAAAGGGTCACTGGTCATGCTGAGTTGTGAGGCTGTCAAGTTTAGCAGCCATGACATCAATCTGGTCTTGCATGGCTCTCATCCTGTCAGAGTGCTCAGTTTGGACTGCCTTGATCCCATCAAGCCTTTCCAGAATGATCTGGAAAGCATCTGGAGGTGTGTCTGCAGAAGTTGAAGCTCTGTGTCTTTTGCCACTCCTCCTAGGTGTTGAGGTTGATGCAAGCCCTGCTGCCTCTGCTTCAGTCTCCATTGGGACAGCCTCTCCTTCATCACCTTCATCTTCTTCTCCTGGAAGCCTAACACTTATCCTTTTGCAGGTAAGCTTGTTGATTGCAGAGGGTGTAGACATGGGACTGATGTCTTGAGGGATTGGAACACCCTTACTCCTAAAAATCCTCATTAGCAAACTGGGAAAGATCAATTTAGGCCTAGAGGTTGTTCTAGTCTCATCCACAATGGTGTCATAAATGTGGGAACTTATGTCTATGAAGTTCTTTTCTTTGAGATCCATCAGAAAGACTGCTCTAGCACAATTGATTGTAGTCAATTTCTTAATGGGATAGAGGTTAAACATCATAATTATTGTAAGGCACCTCATGTCCACTGGAAAGGCAGTGGTATTCAAACATTTCCCTTCTCTCTGCCCACCTATCTTTTGTTGAACTGTTTCAATAGAAACACTCCTATCCTTGTAATTGATAAATTCTTCATCATCTAATCCTTCAAGCCCTAATGCATCATCTATGACATGAGCATCCAAGACAAATTCTTTACCCCTCACCCAGTAACTCAATTCATTATCCTTTATCACAGCATTTGAGTAAAATTCCCTAATTAAGGGTTCACACACAACAGGGAATCCACTCAGAAGCTTTTCCCATCCTCTTCCTTCAAAACAGCTGGGAATAAAAGTTTGCCTTAAGTCCTCCAAATCTACAAATCTCTCTTGAATGATCCCTGCATTCAAGAAGTTATCCTTGTATCTCTCAAAGTGGTGAACTGACCTAAACAATTTAGAATCCATCTTTAATCTTTTGTCAGCCTTCTTTGCAGTAGATTTCTTCTTCTGAGGTGAGGGAGCCATCTGTGAACAATCAGAAAAGGCCACAACAACATAGAGCAATATATGTGCATAACCAGTCAGTACCATTTAATTAACAAAGAGATATCAACCATACAAATGAACTTTAAAAACTTAAACAACAAGCTACTTAGTTCAAACACATGGATAAACCAAGCCTAGGATAGGAAACACATGAACAACATGGTGAAACTATCCTAAAGGCAGATAAATGGCATTGAGACAGATAATGGAAAAATGATATGACACACAAGCAGTATATTGAGCCTAACAGAAGCTTCCCACAGATTAACACACTAAAACATGCAAATTTAGCACGGTAAAGCGCACAACCTCAAAATGAACCAATAGAAACAACTCAACAGCTCAAAGTTCAGATTGAAATAAAAGAAACACTTAGCTAAGCATAAGATGAAGAGCAATAAGAATATGAGTATCATCAACACAAACTATAGCAACAGCATCTACAAGCTAAGCCAGAACAAGGAGCAGAAACCGAAACATAAACCCATTTCAAAAACACAACCATATGCGAAAAATCAAAGGGAAAAACACAAAAACAAGTAGAAAAGAATATAAAACTGAAAACCCATACCTGTAACTTGACGATTTTGAGCTACAAGAATGCAACAATGGATATTGGAAATGGGAGCACGGAGTGTTTGGGAGGGAGAAAGTTTAGAGAGAAGATGAACAGACACAAAAGTTCGAGGGAAAAACTGAAAAAGTTTAAAAACTGCTCCTGTTTCTGCAAAACACGCGATTTTCGCGACTTGATTAAGTCACCACATAGTCGCCAGCTCAAGCCGCCAAAGCACTCAAGAACAAAATTTTGAAAAAATTTTCTAAGTGTTTTTCGCGACTGGAAGGTCTACCCGCGAGTGAGTCGCGAGCTGAGCCGCGAAAATCTCTGAGTGAACTTCGCGACTGGGCCTTCCACTCGCGAACAAGTTGCCAAAAATGACCAGCGAAGATGCGACTGAGGCTCGCGACTTGACATACCCGCGACTGAGCCGCCAAAACAGGGCAAAACTGAACTTTTGAAATTTTCAGATTTTTCAAATAAAATACTTTCCAAAAACACCTAAAACACTCAAAAATCTTTTTGTGCTTGAATTAACAAAGATTGAGCATGTGAAAACACATTTTATCAAGTACAATCACACAAATGAATATGGCATTTACTGAACATAAACTTGTGTGTTGTGTGTGGATATCAACAATGAGATAGTCCTTTGTCTAATGTGAAGCTTCAATGATCAATTCAACCAAGGCATACACAATTAGTACTAGATCATGTGACCCATCTCAATTATAGAAATATGTATATATGACCTCCCACACAACTTGATAACATAACTTGGAGCTTTTCATTTGACTCCGCTTTCAATCATAACATTTGATCTTTTGAGGCAATCATCTCTCATTGTGAGAGGGATATATAACATTTCTCTTTGAAGAACAGGCCTTTGGCCTTTTTGAATGAACAATCACTTTTAATATAAGGTCGCTTACCCTTTTTCCTAGTCAAATACTAGAATGTGCGACAGGCTTTTGCAGCTCAATATCTCTTTTCATTTGGAGATTTACATTTGGTGAGCTCTTTTTAGCAAAACAAAAATAAAAACTGGGAAGATATATAGACACAAGTCTATGCATGTCTCAAGATCAACATAACCATTCACTAATCATTCATGACAAGTTTGAAGATCTATTTACAACAATCACATAGATTTCAAGATTTTTCCCACAGTGATATAAGTGCATGAAAACAAGTAATGCTCGAAAATGCACAAAGCCATCAGCACAAAGGTACAAGGCAAAACAAGTTTTGAGACAAAACTCAACAAAGTCAATCAAGCTTTTTGATTTTCTAATTTTTATGTGATTTTTGGATTTTTGACACAAGCAACAAAAAGATTGATAAAACAGAATTAAGAAATATTCACAAGAAGACAAGCAAACAACCAACATCAAAAACAGCAAGTTTCCCAAACAAACATAGTCACAAAGCATAGGAAGTATTAATGCATGGACATGTTGTAATGCTTATGCATGAGTACCCTTATTCACCCACACGTCACTTGCGTTTGGGGTGATTTCCTTATAGGATTGGGTACGAGAGTTAGGGCTTTCAAACCTTCGTGAGAAGCTTTCCAAGCAGTTGGTGAATGCACCAATCATCTTCATCACGTTCATCATTCCGGGATCTTCATTTTGACCTCTAGATTGATCACCTGCCCAAATTCTTCTATCATTTCTGGGTCCTCCTGACCTTTGAGGAGTTGCACTGTTCTTTGCTCTCAGTTTTTGGCAATTTGGTCGAGTGTGCCCTTGAAGTCCGCAATAATGGCACACATACGTTCCTCTAGGACCTCTTTGTGGTCGTGGACGTGACTTGGCACGAGATTCAGACCTGCCCACAGACTGATTACGATGATTCAGCATCCGTTGGTCCACCACATTCTTCTTCTCCTCCACTTCGAGCTTCACACCAGTAAGGTCATCTACAACTGGATCTTTGGCCTTTACAAACTTCACTTCTTTAGTGACATTTCCAGATGAACTACTTCCTCCGGTATATCCCAGTCCGGATTTGTCTGAAAAGGGATTTGTCTGAAAAGCTCTTTTGAGATGATATAACATCATCTAGTTTCTTGGTGGTGACCCTCTCTATTTTAGCATTTGCTTGCATAACCTCATTCTCAAGGAATCTCACTTTAGTGTAAGCTTCGGACAACTCACCATTCAGTGTTTCTATCTCACATTTGGCCTCCCTATATCGAATTAGGAGACTTTTGTAGTCCTCCTCAGCCTTCTTCATTTTTCTCACAGCAGCCTTGGCCACCCTTGTGTATTCACCCGACTTCTCCAAGAGTGAGTTATAATTCTCTTGAAGATTTGTTGTGCTTTCTTCTTCTTCAGCTTCTGATTTTTCAACAATTCCTAGTGATTCATCATCACTATGTTCTCCAAGGTCTCGTACAAGGAGATTCAACTCATCTGAAGACTCAACATGAGCAATAGTCATAAAAGCTGAATAGTTCCCCTCTCCATCACAGCTCTCTTCAGATTCTGAGTCAGACGAGTCTGAGTCACTCAAGGTCGTGGCATACACTTTGCCTTTCGATTTCAAATAATTTGGACATTCCTTCTTAAAGTGTCCATGCCCATTACATTCAAAACAAGTGACACCTTGTGTGGATTGGGATTATTTTCCATCTTTCTTTTTGAAATCCCTCTTCTCCCTTCCAGAATTTTGGAATTTTCTTTTATCATCAAATTTCCCATTATTTTTGAATTTCAAAAACTTTCTGAAATTTTTGACAAGGTAGGCTACATCTTTGTCAACCACATCTTCTCCCGATGAGTCTTGATCTTCCACCTTCTCATTAATGGTCTTTAGAGCAAGGGATTTACTCTTCCGTTGATTGGGCAGCGACATCTCATAAGTCTGCAGAGAACCAACCAGCTCCTGTACTTTGATGTTGTCAAGATCCTTGCTCTCTTCAATGGCTGTCACTTTAGCACGAAAACTTTCCGGCAATGATCGAAGGATCTTCCTTACAATCTTTGAGTCCTCCATTTTCTCCCCCAACTTAAACTTACTGACAACCACCTCATTTAGCTTCCCATAGAAAGAGTCAAAAGACTCATCCTCACTCATTTTAAGCTCCTCAAACCGAGTGGTCAGCATTTGTAACTTGGTGTCTTTCACTTTCTTCGTGCCTTCATAAGTTGTTTCCAGAATCTCCCATGCATCTTTGGCAATGGTAATGTGAGAAATCCTGTGAAATTCATCTGGAGACACACCACAGAAAATAGCATTTAGTGCTTTACTGTTAGCATTAGATGCAGCAAGTGCTGCCTTATCCCATATGGATTTGGCTGCCTCAGGTTTGGTCCAACCAATCTCAACAGCATCCCACACGGATTCATCAATAGAGCATAGAAAAGCTCTCATACGAACCTTCCAAAAAGCATAATTACTACCATCAAAATATGGAGGTGCATTAAGGGATTGAGACCTATCCATCTCAAAAGGGAGTCAAGGATCACACAATGGTAATGAAACCAAACAGCAGTGTACCCGCTCTGATACCAATTGATAGTTCAAAAACGTGTACAAAACACTTTTGAACGTTTAGACCCCCAAAAATTAACTTAACCAACACAAGCAATATGTCAAACAACTAGTGTGCGGAAACTTAACACATGCTATAATATGAAATTGGTTATAAACTATCTAAGCCATAACAAAATAAAACCACAGCAGATAATGTAAAGGCAGAGATAGAGAGGAAGGAAGATGCAAACACACAGACAACACGCGATGTGTTATCGAAGAGGAAACCGAAGTCCTCGGCGAAAAACCTCTCCGCCGCCCTCCAAGCGGTAATCAATCCACTAGAAAATACAGTTGGGATACAAGGACAGCAATAGACCCTCCAAGCCTAATCTACCCAGTGCACCTAAGCCCTCCAAGCTTCTTGCTCCAACGAGGTTGCGCCGAACCTTTTTCTTTTCTAGCTTCCCGGATTCCGCTACTAGACCGTAGCATCAACCAATGAATATTGGCTCCTTCCTAACTGCTTCCCAGAACTCCAAACGACTGTCTCACAGAGATGATGATGGTGAGAACTAGGTTTGGTATAATGCCTCTCAAGGTTTTGACAATGGAGAGGAAGAGAGTGAGGGAATTTGAAGAGACTCTAAGGTATAGATTGTGGGTAAAACAATCTGGTTTTTCTTTAGGGTTTCTCTCTCAAAATTCTCTCTGGAAGCTCTCTTTCAATCGTGGGTTAAAGGGGTATTTATACTGGAGTGGAGAGGAATGTGAAACGTCAGGTTTTGGCGAAACAGGGGTGGCTCGCAGCTTGACCTCGCGGCTTGACCAAGTCGCGAGATCCAGTCGCGAGTTAACCGTATGGCCAGTTGTCCTGTTTTGTCCTGTAGTGCTCCAGCTAGCATGACTGTTCATCTTCCAGCATGCTTGGCACGTGTGTAGCTTCTGGCGGCTTGCAGCCACGAGTCCACCCGCGAGTCCCAGCCGCGACACTCTGTTTTCTTGCACACTCTTGAGCAATCTTCACTCTATCTCACTCACTACCCTTACAACAAACCCACCTAAATACAGGGTTACTAAATGCTGAATTACAAGCAAATTTGGCACGGAATAAAGCCAATTATATGGTTGAATAAATTCAACCTTACATTCCATTTTGTAGTCTCATCATGAAGATCATACTCCTTGAAGGTGTCAATCCCCCATCAGATGGAAAAATAATCAACCGTCCTTGACCAATATCCATGGTAACTCTTCAAGCTAGCAAGAGTCACTCCTCTCAGAAACCAAAGAGTGAACACATGTCTCCTGCTACAACATCTACTCATGGGTCAAATACACCTGTGCATACCACAACTATCTCTCTTATCACCCCTGAGTTACAGCCGACTAGCAATCAGCTCCTCAAGTTGACAGGTTGGGTCTTTTGTTTGAAACTCTTCAAATGCGCATTGCTGGAATTGAAAGACTTATCTACTCCATCAAAAATCAAGTTCAATTGCGTCTCACGACCATGGAGAATCAGCTAGATGCTATTCAGCAAAAGTTGGAGGACAGCCTTTAGCTATTCATGCCAAAAAGGGGAAGAGCCTATTGAAAAGGGGAGAGCAACACAAAGGGAAGTGTGCATAAGAAAAGGGGGAGTTGTGTGTGCTCAAGAGGAGAAAGCTGTCATATACACTCACACATACTTTGGACATATTGCCTAACTTTAGCTAGCCTAGTTCATCAGTTACTTACTTATAGTAGGATATTGTCTTTATAAACTCTTGGTTTTGTCTGGCGGTGTTTCTTAGTTTATTGTTTTGTTTTTAAACACGTGGATATGTTTGAAAACACTTTTGTTACTTTGGTTTGTTAATGCTTAAAGTTGTTATTCAGTATTTCTTATGGTAGTTTGTGCCCATGTTGCTTTTGTAAGCTTTTAGGGTTTGTTTCCATGTGATTTGTATGCTTTTATGGTCTGTACCAAACTTTGCAGCCTTTATGTTCTGTTGCCAATACTTCTAGCTAAGTGTTATGCATTTTCTTTAAGTATTCTCACTCTTGTGCCCTTGTAGGATTTTGTTCCTAGATGCATATACTTTAAGTATTGTGCATTGGTTGAGTGTTGGGCATGCAAGTGATTTGCATTGAGCTTATTAACTTGTATGTCCGGATGTTCATTCCAAGTGTGAATTAACATTGTGGTCACTATTTTATAGTGATTGCCTATTTGGTCAAGCCATTGTTTATTTCTCATTCCATTTTGCTTGATCGCATTGTGCTTGCCTCATATGCCTTACAAGTTTTTTGCATACAATGATCAAATTATGTTGTTGTGTTTTAGGATTTACTTGTTCATATGATTCAAGAGCTTATCAGATTCTAGAGTTAGTTATGAGTGAGTTTTGTTTAACTGTTTCCAACTCACATATTAAGTCTAGAGTTTGTTTTAGGGTTTTGTCATGGAATAGCCAAAGGGGGAGATTGTAAGGTTGAATTTTATCAACCATCTTCTCGGCTTTATTCCATGCCAAATTTGTTTGTATTTTAGCAATTAGTAATTCTGTCTTTAGGTGGGAATCATGTAAGGGTAGTGTGTGTGAGAGTGTGAAGAAATGCTCAAGATTGTGCAAAGAATTAGGGACTCGCGACTGGATCTCGCGGGTGGCTCGTGGCTTGCAAGCCGCCAGATAGTTGCACACGTACCAAGCATGCCAGAAGCTAAAGAGTCATGCTAGCTGTTGCATTACAGGACAAAAGTCTCAGGCTGGCCAAGCCGTTAGCTCGCAGCTTGAACTCACAACTTAACCTAATCGCGAGGTCAAGTCGCCAGAACACCCTGTTTGGAAAAAACTGATTTTTCACATTCCTTCTTACCCTACTATATATATACCCTTATACCCACAATATTCAGAGAGCTTCCATAGAGAATTTTGAGAGAGAAACCCTAGAAAAAAACAAGATTGATTTATCCACAATCTTCACATAGAGACTCTTCAAATTCCTCTACTCTCTTCCTTTCCATTGTCAAATCCTTGAAAGGTACATTACCAAAACCTTTTCTCACCATACCCATATATGTGAGGAGGCCATTTGGTGTTTAGGAAGCAGTTAAGAATGGACTATTTTCATATTGGTAGATGCTATGGTCAAGTAGCGGAATCTGGTAAGTTAAAGAAGAAATAGGTTCGGCATAACCTCATTGAAATAGGAGCTTGGAGGGCTTAGGTACATTGGGTAGATTAGGCTTGGAGGGTCTTCTGCTGTTCATGTATCCCAAATACATTCTTTAATGGATTGTTTACCGCTTGGAGGGCGGCGGAGAGGTTTTACGCCGAGGGCTTCAGTTTCCTCTTCGATAACACATTGAGTGTTGTCTTTGTGTTTGCATCTCTCTTCCTTTAATCTTTTCCATTTAATTTCTGCTGTGGATGTGAATTTATTTGGTTTAGATTGTTTATCAATTCTGTATTAAGCTTATGTTCATTCTCCGCACATTAATTGTTTGATATTAAGCTTGAATTGGTAATTTGTAAATTGGGGGTCTAAACGTTCAAGGTGTTTTATACACTTATTGAACTTTCAAAAACCATGTTGCTAGATCCCTTCCCAAAAAGCCTAGTGGACCTAAACACATTTTTTGTCACCATTGTGGTTTCTTTGGTCATCTTAGACCTCAATGCTCTAAGTTTCATGTTTTTAAAAGAATCAAAAGAAAAGAGAAACTTAAGCTTCTTGGAAGCTATGCTAAAAAGGGTAAACCAGATTTGAGTAAAAATAGCATATTGTTAAAGAAAGTGTTTAATGCTCTTAACTCCTTGACTATGTGCATCTCCGGTTCTCATTCTTCCAACCCTTGTCTCACTTCTCTTGAGACACTCACTCCAAACAATCGTTCTGTTTGGATGAGGAAGGATTCCTATGGTTGAGCTTTTACTCTTTTGGTCCTTGATCTAATTCTTTCGATCTTTGTAAGACCCTTCATGCATTTGTGCATTTTGCATTTATTTGTATGCATTGCTTTTTGTTTTGATTTTACTTTTATGTTTTAGTTTTGTGTTAGTAAAAATACAAAACCACATAAAAAGTGAAAAATTCAAAAAGTCTAATCGTATATGTTTGAGCACATATCACATGTTAGTTTTAACTTGTACCTTCGTACTAATGGCTTTGTGCATTTACGAGCTTAGCTTGTTCTTTATGCACTTATATCTTTGTGGGAAAAATCTTGACATCTTTATGTGATTGTTGTAAATCAATCTTCAAGCTTGTCATGAATGATTAGTCAATAGTCATGTTGGTTTAGATACATGCGTAGACCTGTGCCTATATATCTTCCCACAATTTTATATTTTTTTGCTTAAAGAGTTCAACCAATGTAAATCTCAAAATGAAAAGAGATAATGGCTTGCAAAAACCGTCGCACATACTAGTATTTGACTAGGAAAAAGGGAAAGCGACTTTTATGAATATGTATGATACCCAAAAAGCCAAAGGCTTGTTCATCATATTGAAATATTAAAAATTTCAGGCATCGATCTCAAAATGAGATGTATTGATTCAAAATGATCAAATATTATGATTTGTAAATAAGCCAAATGAAAAGCTTCAAAGATATATAATCATTTTCTTGTGGGAGGTCATATATTTTCATTTCTATAATTAAAATAGACCACTTGACTTAGTACTAGTTGTGTATGACTTGATTGAATTGGTCATTGAAGTTTCACTCTAGACTATGGACTATTCCACACTTGATACACACACACAATACACATGTCTAATGTTCAATGAATGCCTTATTCATTTGTTCGATTGTACTTGTTTAAATATGATGTATGTGTGCTCAACTATATATAGATCTATCCAAAAAGATTTTTGATCATTTTATATGTTTTTGGAAGTTATTTTTATCACTCTTTGTGTTCATGTTTAGTGTTTACTTTGATTTTCATTGTTTAAACATGTTCTATTTTGAAAAACAAGTTTCAGAATTTTTGGCTACTCTTTCTGGCTACTTGCGTGAGCTACGAGCAAGTTTCAGTTTTGGCTACTCGTTTTGGCGACTTGCAAGTCACGAGTCCAAGCCGCGAGTTCACATAGAAAGGTTTCGCGACTCAGCTCGCTTTTTCGTGGAAAACTTTTTTCAAACCTCCCGTCCTCTCTAAAACCCCTCTTTCAATTTTTTTTACATCAAAACCCAAAAAATTTGAATTGTTTTTCATTCCATTAACATCTCTAAGGTAATTTTGAACTCTTTTCATTGATTTAGATCCTTGGATTATGTTTTGGTGAGTTTTGTGCTCTTAGTTGGGATTTTCATCACAGGGGTTGGGAAAACTTAATTTTTACCAAAATTTTGTATGGGATTGGTTTCTTTTGATGATTTGCTTTGGTTGTTGGCCCCTTGTGGCAAAAAGAACATGTATTAAGGGTGGATTTCATGATGTTCATGCATTGTTTTACATTGTTATTCATAGTGTGCATGCTAGGTGTTTGATAAAATGCCTCTTAGGCATTTTCTTGCTTGTTTGGACTCCGATGAGCACCAAACTTTGGGGTTTCTCATATTTCCTCATTAGGAACATGGTTGGTTCATTGGTTGTGTATTTAACACACCTTGCCCCACAAGTGCTTTTTCCATGCATTGGTCATGCATTGCACATGGCCACCTCTTGCACATACCTCTGCTACCCTTGTCATGCATTGGTCTATACCTTGCTTTTTCATCCTAGCATGTCATGTTTACCTTATACTTTGTAGCACTTTGTTTTGTCTTAGGATTGAGCTTCATTTTCTCATTCATCTCTCACCCCTCATGCATTCATTATCATTGTTCATACCTTCATCTCTTGCTCTCTTTTCTCCTTGACCCTTTGTCTATTCTTGACAAAAAGGAGGAGAGTATACTCTAGAGAGTATACCGGAGTGTTTTTGTCATTTCTATATGACTCTTGTGCACATCCTTAGGGGGAGAAATTCTATTTCTCATGCATATTTGTAGGGAGAGAGATATTCCATAGGGGAGGTGCATATACCAAGGGGGAGAAGACATTGTGTTTATTAGAAAACTTTGTTCTGTTTGTTTTCTTGTTGGCTTTATGGTGCTTTGAGTTATGCTTTGTTGTTCTAATCGCATCATGTTTGTGTATTGGTCATGCATACTTCCTTATGCTATTGTGCTTCATTGAATGCATGTTCGGATGATTATTTACTTTGCTATGTGATCATTGTAGTCATTTCTATATGACTAGTTTGGTGTATGATCAAGTTGCTCACATGTTTCACCTCATGTTTACTTGATCATAATTTACTTGTTACATTGTACTTGTCCTTTTATTACTTGCTTTACCTTGAGGGTCTAATGTGTTTTGTGCAAATGTTTCAGGTTACAAGTATATATGTTTCAAGTGCATCACAGCTTCTCATCATTTTGAAGGGGGAGAAACTTTAAGCACTTTTAGTTTATATTGTTTAAGTTTATATTCAGTAGTTTATGGTTTGTGCCCATGTTGATTTTGTAAGCTTTTAGGGTTTGTTTCCATATTTGTAGGCTTTTATGGTTTGTACCATGCTTATGCAGCCTTTATGTTTTGTTGTCTAATACTTCTAGCTAAATGTTATGCATTTTCTTTAAGTATTCTCACTCTTGTGCCCTTGTAGGATTTTGTTCCCAGATAACAATACTTTATGTATTGTGCATTGGTTGAGTGTTAGGCATGCAAGTAATTTGCATTGAGCTTATTGGCTTGTATGTCCGGATGTTCATTCCAAGTGTGAATGAGCATTGTGGTCACTATTTTATAGTGATTTCCTATTTGGTTAAGCCTTGGTTTATTTCTCATTCCAATTTTGCTTGATTGCATTGTGCTTGTCTCATATGCAATTACAAGTTTTTCTGCAAACAATGATGATACTGTGTTGTTATGTTTCAGGAGATTCTTGTTCATATGTTTCAAGAGCTTATCAGATTCAGAGTTAGGTGTGACTGAGTTTGTTCAACTGTTACCAACTCACATGTTAAGTCTAGAGTTTGTTTAAGGGTTTTGTCACAGAATCGCCAAAGGGGGAGATTGTAAGGTTGAATTTTATCAAACATCTTGTTGGCTTTATTCTGTGCCAAATTTACTTGTATTTTAGCAATTAGTAACCCTGTATTTAGGTGGAAATTATGTAAGGGTAATGAATGAGAGAGTGTGAAGAAATGCTCAAGATTGTGCAAGGATGCAGAGACTTGCGGGTGACTTGCGGCTGGCAAGTCGCCAAAGTTGGCACACGTGTGGAGCATGCAGGGGAGTTGAAGAGTCATGCCAGCTGCTGCACTACAGGACAAAAGTCCCAGGCTGGCCAGGCCATTAGCTCGCAACTCAACCTAGTCGCGAGGTCAAGTTGCCAAACCACCCTGTTTGAGAAAAACTGACTTTTCACATTCCTTCTTACCCTACTATATATATACCCTTATACCCACGATATTCAAAGAGCTTTCAATGAGAATTTTGAGAGAGAAACCCTAGAGAAAAATAAGGTTGATTCATCCACAATCTTCACATAGAGACTCTTCAAATTCCTCTACTCTCTTCCTCTCCATTGTCAAATCCTTGAGAGGTACATTACCAAAACCTTTTCTCACCATAACCATATCTGTGAGAAGTTCATTTGGTGTTTGGGAAGTAGTTAAGAAGGGACCAATTTCATATTGGTTGATGCTATGGTCAAGTAGCAGAATCCGGTAAGCCAAAGAAGAAATAGGTTCGGCGTAACCTCGTTGGAGTAGGAGCTTAGAGGGCTAAGGTACATTGGGTAGATTAGACTTGGAGGGTCTTCTGTTGTTCATGTATCCCAACTACATTCTTTAGTGGATTGTTTACTGCTTGGAGGGCGGCGGAGAGGTTTTACGTCAAAGGCTTCGGTTTCCTTTTCGATAACACATCAAATGTTGTCCTTGTATTTGCATCTCTCTTCCCTTAATCTTTTCCATTTAATTTCTGCTGTGGATATGATTTTATTTGGTTTAGATTGTTTATCAATTCTGTTTTAAGCTTATGCTCATATTCCGCACATTAATTGTTTGACTTTAAGCTTGAATTGGTAATTTGTAAATTGGCGTCTAAACGTTCATAGTGTTTTATACACTAATTGAACTTTCAGAAACCATAGCCATGAGAGAGAAGATGGGGAAAATGCAACTAGCCTTTTGCAAGGCCCAAGGAATGGGTGATTGTCTTTACAACATAAGGGGCATAAGCTCCAAGACTCCCATTACACTACCTACAAAGTTTAAGATTTTTGATGCGGAAAAGTTTATTGGAACTAGAGATCCAAAGCAACATGCTAGGGTGTACCTAAGAATTACCAAAATGAAGGGATTGGATGAGAAGCAAACCTTGTATGCATTTCCTTTCTCACTCATGGGAGGTGCATCAAGATGGTACTATGGTTTGGATCCTAGCAAGACTAAGGTTTGGAATGAGCTAGTGGAGTTGTTTGTGGATCAATTCATCTTTAATACCATGATTGATGTGACTTTAAGAGATTTGGAGACCACTAAGCAAGGAGTAGGGGAGACATTCTCCAAGTACATGACAAGATGGTAGGGAAAGACATCTAGGATGGTTAATAGGCCAAATGAGAAAGATCAAATCAACATGATTATCAAGAATTTTCTTCTAGCATATAATAGTAGACTCTTGTCATTGCCTATTAGTTCTTTTGGAAAGTTGTGTGATTGTGGAACTAAGATAGAGGATGCCATCAACAATGGATAATTGGAGAAGGGTGAGAGCAAACCTCCAATCAAGAATTCATATGGAGGAGAAGCAAATAAATATAAAGCTCTCAATCCCGTAAATGTAAGTGCCATCATACCTCAACAAACCTTAGCTTACCCAAATTTCACAAAGAAAGTCCACCGAGAATTTTCTAACCTAGGAATGGCCCTTGCCCAAGCATATGAAAATTTATCTTCCAAAGGATTCATCAAGCCTCTAGATCCCACACTTATGCCTAATCCCATATCTCCTGCTTGGAACCTAAATGAGTATTGTCACTTCTATCAGAAATCCAATCATAAAACTAACAACTGCTTCCGCCTCAAACATGAGAGACAAGACCTCATAGACAATGGAACTCTCCCAAATCCCAACATCATCACCAAGCCCAGCATTAGGAAGAACTATTTGCCTTATTATCATAGAGCTCCTCCTCCATATCAAAATTGGGTGCAAATCGATGAAATTGAATGGGATTGTTCAAAGTTAATAGAGACTATGGAAGTTAATACCGTAGAAGTCTAAGGAATATGGGATGAAGAAGATGAGGTTTCGAAGAATACGGTGGTTGTGTGGTGGATACTCCCCAAAGGAATGACCGAGCTAAAGAAAGGAATCATAGAGGACAATGTAGCCAATATTACTAGGATTGGGAAACACTACGACCATCCTTTTTGGAGAAGGATCGTCCTAGTAAGGACATAGGAGAAGGGTCCAAATCCACGGAACCTAAAGTGAAAGAGGAAGAAGATCAAGTTTTGACTTAATTGAAGAAAACTCAAGCTCATGTATCAGTGTAAGGCTTGCTTATGGCTTCTCACAAGCATCGTGGTACTCTCTTGGATGCTTTAAATGGGAAAGAGGTGCCCTATAGAAACTACACCCCAACAAATATTGTCTCTCATCGAAGTTAAGGCCCCATCCCATCCTCTTCTCGCTTTTTCCAATTAAGAACTTCCTCCTGAAGAAGACATTCACGCTAGACCTCTACAAATCACTGTCAAATGCATGGGTGCCAAGGTCCCTATGGTGTTGATTAATAATGGATCTACATTGAATGTATGTCCTTTTAGGACCGCCCTCACCATTGGATTAGATGTAGAAACAATCATACCCTTTCCTTTGACCATTAGGGCATATAACAACACTTCAAGGAAGGTTATAGGTACTTTCAAGGCTCCTTGTAAGATTGGCCCAATAAAGACAATTGTGGAATTCCATGTCATGGACATTACTCCTAACTACAACCTACTCTTAGGAAGGGCATGGCTTCATCCTATTGGAGCTATTCCCTTTTCTCTACACCAAAAGATGAAGATCCCATGGAAGGGAGGAATTGTTGTAGTGCTTAGTGATGGTAAGATCCTAGCATCGGTTTATGGACTTGAGGAAGGAGGAAGTGAGCTCCAAATGAATGGCTTTGAGTTCATGAACATGGCTGATTATGGATTAAAGGATGAAAGGTATACTTTGGATTTGGTCCCATATTGTAGCCATAAGGTGATTGCAATGATAAAGAACATAGGGTATATGCCTGGTATGGGTCTTGGAAAAGAAGGAAGAGGGGTGGCTGAATTCCCCAATTTCAAGACTTAACTGACCAAGGATGGTTTGGGATTCTTTGAAGGTTATGATGGAATCAAGAAGAACCTTGGAACCCTTAATGGAAACTTTGTGAAGGAAGGGGGAGACATCCTTTATTGTAGCTTTCTCGAACTTTGGGTAGGTAAGAATGGAAAGGTGTTTTCGGGTTGGAAGATATTCTTCAATGAGAAGCTCACCTTCAAGGAGAAGCCTATAGTGGTGATCAAGGAAGTTCAAGAAGTCGACTGGATGGACTACATGGATGCTAAAGCAATGGAGACTATGCTGAAGATGGAGGCGGACATATTTGCCATCACCAACAAAGAGCCAAGTGATCCATCCGCCTTCATCATGCCTATTGTGGGGCAACTTAATAATTGGACTTGGGCTGGGTTTTCTGAAAATATGGGAAAGAAAATGTGTAATGCAAGTCCTAATGTACTTTTCAACATTTTTAATAAGATGAATTCTTGTTAGGACATATGTGTTTCACATGTTAAGAACATATGTCATGAACATATGTCATGATTTTATGTAATTGGCTTATCCTTTGACAAAACGCACTTTACTTGTATTTTGGTAGATTTATGATGTCTTTAAATACTTCAAGAAACCTTGTTTCAAGATCAAGTATTGAAGCCTTCAAGTCTGTTCAAGAAAACAAGTTCATAGTGCAAAATCATTAAAGCTCGATAGCTAGCTCGACAGCTGCATCTATCGAGCTTAAGAAAACTGTTCTACATTCGGTGTGCTCGACAGCTGCTCGACACCTTCTATCTGTCGAGGTTGAAGATTTTCAGAATTCCAATCTGAATTTCTTGGGATCCGTGAATTTGTCTTTGGGCTTTCTTTTCTCCTAACCCTAGATATATAAAAGGATCAGTTTAAGGGCCATCAAAGAGTTCATAAGTTGCACAAGCTTTGAGCAAACTCTATTCAAGCAAATTGTGACCAGTGACGAAGTTCTTACTCTAGTTCATCTCTTTCTCTTGGAGAAGTTGCTGTGTATGTGCACTGTAGGGTTTTGTGACCAAGCATCTTTTTGATCTTCATCGTGTGGATGAACTGAAGAACTTTGCAACCAACAACCTTCTTAGTTGGTGATTGAAGTCGCGTACTGGGATCCGCGCAATTGGTTAGTCACGAACTTGGGAGTCGTGCATCGAAAGGGGAACTGTCACTACAGAACAAGTCCAATTGGGTATTGGGATAAGGGTTCAACTGTAGGTTGGTAAGGTACTTGGATTCCTTTACTTATAACCGCTTGTTGTGATAATAGTGGAGTTTCGGGAGTGGTGACCTGAAATTCACCCGGTGGGGATTTTGCTGTTAGGTTTTCCCCACTTGTAAACAAATCACCGTGTTATTTATTTTATGCTGCATATTTAGTTTATTGGTGATTTGTTTGTGCTACCACGCGTTTGCATGATAAATTGATTAATTAATAACTTGGCTAATTAATTAATTAATTTCTATCACAAGGGGTCATTCAGTTTGTGGCCTATCAATTCTAATTTGGCTTATTTTGATGTGTCCAATAATATTAAAATTCTGCACTTAAATGATTCAAATGAATTTAAAGATGAAACTAATAAACAATTGGAAAAGAAAATTAAACCTATAGAACCAACTTTTGAAACTCTTAATTTAGGCAATGATGCGAATCCACATTTAATCAAATTGGCTCAACCCTAAATGAAAAAGAAAAAGAAAAAAGATATCAAAGAGTTGTGCACTGAATTTCAAGAGTTGCTTGCATGGTCCTATAAAGATATGCCTAGTATTGATCCCGAGATAGCTCAACATCACATTGATACTCATGCTCACATAGTACCCGTCATGCAAAAATTGAGGTGTATGAGAACCGAATGGCTTCTAGAGATCAAAGAAGAGGTTACCAAGCAATTAAAGGTAGGATTCATCAAACCCGTACACCAAGTCGAGTGGATAGCCAACGTTGTGCCCATACCCAAGAAAGATGGGAAGGTAAGAATGTGTGTGAATTTTAGGGACTTGAGTATGGCTTGCCCTAAGGATGACTTCCCTCTTCCTCATATAGATGTCTTAGTGGATAATACTGCAAGTAGTGCTTTGATGTCTTTCATGGATGGTTTCTCGAGATATAACCAAATCAAGTTGGCTCCTAGGGATACAACCAAGACTCCTTTTACCATAGAATAAGGAATTTATTGTTACACCGTAATGCCATTTGGGCTCAAGAATGTGGGTGCGACCTACCAAAGAATGGCTACAACCTTGATACATGATATAATGCACAATGAATTCGAGGTGTATGTTGATGATATGATTGTGAAATCCAACGAAAGAGAAGGTTACATCATGAACTTGAGGAAATTCTTCAAAAGAATCAAGGAGTATAGGCTGATATTGAACCCGCAAAAATGCACCTTTGGAGTAACCGCAGGAAAGATGTTAGGCTTTTTGGTAAGTGATAGAGTGATAGAAGTTGACTCATCAAAGATCAAAGCCATATTAGAAATGTCTCCACCCAAAAGTGAGAAGGAGATAAGGGGATTTTTGGGCCGATTATAGTACATTAGCCGATTCATTACCAAACTCACTTCCACTTGTGAACCCATCTTCAAACTCCTAACGAAGAATGAACTACATGAATGGAATGATGATTGTCAAAAAGATTTTGAGCTCATTAAGGAGTATGTCATCCATCCACCTATCTTGGTACCCCCAAAGCATGGAAAACCACTACTCCTCTATCTCTCTATCATAGAGGATGCAGTTGGAAATATGCTTGCACAAGAAGACGATGATAAGAATTAGAAAGTCGTATACTATTTAAGCAAAAGGTCCCAATTATCCTACCTTTCTAGATATGGGTAGTAGCCTGAATGGATCCAATGAAGTACTTGTTTGAGAAGCCCGCTTTGAGTGGAAGACTGTCAAGATGGTTGATCTTACTAGCGGAATTCGATCTGAAGTATGTGGCAAGAAAAACCATCGAAAGGAGTATTGTAACAGATTTTTGTGCCAAGAACCCTGTGGAAGGAGGGGATGGTAGAGAAGACTTTTTGGATGAGGATTTTTTGGATATTAAGTTAGGAGCATGGAAGATGTATTTTGATGGAGCCATGAACCAATATGGAGATGGGATAGGAGTACTCTTGATCACTCCAGAAGGATCTCACGTACCCTTGGTAGTTAAGTTGAACTTCAAGGCAACTAATAACATGGCAGAGTATGAGGTTTGCATCGCCAAAATGGAAGCTCTCTGAAATTTATGGGTAAAAAAGGCCGAGGTCTTTGGAGATTCAACTTTAGTGATAGCTTAAGCGTAAAGTTTGTGGAAAGTAAAAGAGGATCACTTAAAACCTTATCAACAGTATCTAGAGGATTTGACCAAAACTTTTGGCAGAATTGAGTACACAATCATCCCTAGAGCTTAGAATCATTTTATAGATGCCTCAGCTACCTTAGCTTCCATGGTTGAAATACTCGAAGGAATGTGGACACGACCGTTAGAGATTGAACAAAGTTATGGGATGGTACACAAGGAGAAGACCGAAGTTTCAGTCTTGATTATACATGCAAACTTGAATCACATGCCACCTAGTGAGCTATATAGCATGACCTCTTCATGGCCTTTCTCAAACTGGGGCATTGATATGATTGAAAGGATAGCCCCTAAGGCCTAATGGACATGAATACATCCTAGTGACAATTGATTACTTCACCAAGTGAGTGGAAGCAACCTCCTACTCCATGCTAAAAGCGAAGCATGTGGCTCGATTCATAGAGAATGACATCATTTACCGGTATGGGGTACCCCAAGAGATCAACTCCGATAATGCTTTGCACTTTGAGGGAGAGGTTAGAATAATCATGGAACTATACAACATTAAGCATCACAAGTCTTCACCATATTGACCACAAACCAGTGGGGCCGTAGAAGTAGCTAATAAGAACATCAAGAACATCCTAGCCAAGATAGTAGTGACATATAAGGATTGGGCCGAGAAACTCCCATTTGCCTTATGGGGTTATAGAACTTCTATCCGTGCATCAACTAAGGCAACCGCCTACTCTTTGGTCTATAGTAGTGAAGTGGTACTTCCCATTAAGGTGGATATACTATCTTTAAGGGTACTAGCAGAAACCAAGGTCTTTGAGGAAGATTGGGTGAAACAGAGATACAAGCAATTGGCTTTGATAGATGAGAAGGGAGCTAGGGCACAATACCATGCACAAGGGTACCAAAAGAGGATTGCTAGAGCATTTAACAAGAAGGCAAGACCTAGAAACCTTAAGGAAGGGGACTTGGTTCTAAAAGTGCTTAGAATTGAAACTTTTGACTCGAGAGGAAAGATGAAGCTAAGATGGTCCGACCCTTTTATCATCAAGAAGATCGTGTCAAAAGGTGCCACCAAAATTAAAAATTTGGATGGGGAAGAGATGCTTCACCCAATCAACATGGATAGATGATAAAGAAGAAAAAGAAAAGAGAAGAAAATGATGACAATAAGCAAGGATAATAAATGGGTGGTTCTCTCATTGCTCAATTTAAGAGATGATAAATTGTTTCTATAGGGGATGAACCAACTGCACGACAACCCTAATTCATTTCTCATATCCTACAGTTGGATGAAGCAATTAGAGCCTCTCATATGGCCATATTTGGAGAAGGGAAAAAGAGAAGTAGAGGCGATGTGAGAGAAAAGAAAAAAGGGAGAGAGAGAAAGAGAAATGAAAAATAAGTTCAAAGACGATACAAGGAGCCTCGATGGGTTAAAAACTGAAAGGCAATCCATGCAAAAGTTAAAGGAATCCCGCTAGGTAGAGGGCCTAGGCAAAAATTAGGGATTAAGAGAAAGAAAAATTTATTCATTTTAACTTGGTAATATGGGAAGGTACAAGGGGGAGACTAAAAGGACTACTCAAGGTGCAATTCAAGCACATAATTTCCAAGAATAGCAGAATGGCATAAAGTTCACAGAAGTTTGTAATTTAAGTACATATCCCAAATAAAAGCATAAATGTAAAAGATGTCCTTAAAACACAACCCAATGTCTCCAACTGAATATAAAGTGCAAGCTTGTATGCTAAAAAAAGAGAAAAATGATAAAAGTAACAAAGAAGAAAAAAGGTATGCTATGCTATGTTGTGTCTGTGTCTGTGTCTATCTGCCTGTCTGCAAGATCACCGAAAGCACCTCTTCCTCTACGAATGACTCAGAGTCGACTCTGAACCTCCCGCACCATCACCGCCACCACCACCACCATCATCATAATCATCATCATCATCATCATCCTCGTCATCCTCGCCTCCATATAGCTGCCGAGAGTACTCAGTCAACTCCAGATTGAGGTTTCCCGCAAGCCAGACAAGCTACTCCTGCTCCTAGACAGTAAGCTGAATTTTGAAAGAAAGGTTGTTAGAACAAGTATTCAAATGCAAGAATAGAAAGGAAAAGTGAACAAAAATGAAAGAGAACTCACCGCCTGTGTGCCTTCAAGAAAAGGGTAGCCCGTGACATTTTTGTTGCACCCAACATGATGCTCCCGAGCAAAGCCGTTAGGGCCATAAGCATAGACCAACTGAGGCAAGCAGGGAGGATCAATAATAGCACCGGTAGCAAGGCCTTCTTGACACAAGTGTTTCATTTGAGTGTTACTAGTGTACAAGAATGCAGATGATGACTAATCAAAGGAAAATAAGAGAAGCAATAACACATACTGGAACAGTGAGGGAAGGCAAGAGGAAAGTCGCATTGAACTCCTTATAATATGACTCACCTATGACCTGATCAGTAAAAGGAAGGCCCGGCCCCCACTAGCTATACTCCGCATCTATCATAAAATAAGGAGCAAGCATGAACACTAGAGGGTCCATAAAAACCCAAGCCACATCCTCCCTCACTAGCTAGCAGCACACCCGCTTCGCCAAGTTGATCACCCTCAATCCACCACCCTCAAGGGTCCAAGAAAGACTAGAAGCAACTATGGCAGCTGCCTTAAAGCCCGGGTCCACTATAGGGGCAACTCCAGCCTAAGGACTCCATATAATCTATGACAACACATGAAGTTATAAAGAGAACCCTAAAGAAGCATGCAAATAATGGAAAGCAAAATATGTTTCTAACTTACATCCTCGAGAGAGAGCCCATCCAGGTGAGCCTGAAGCAGAATGATCCTTTTCAAGTCCAACTTAGCTCCTCTAGCAATGAGACTGTACTCCACGGCCCAATGCTAAAAATGTGTGCAAGATTCAGAAATAATAGTTTGCAAGATGACAGTTTTCAAGAGGTTATGGTACAGTTTGCAAGGTTCAGATATGGTATAGTTTGCAAGAGATAGATTGGCAATTTGCAGGATAATAGTTTGTAAGATATAGGTAATGAATGCAAGTAGAAAGAATATGGTACATGGTCCTAACCTCTATGGCATGTGGATTTATGACTATAAGAATGAGAATGCATGAATTGCAAGAGAAAAGAGAGAAACTAACCTCAAGGAGCTTCCAAGGCCCCACCAATTGGCACAATGTCCCTCGACTAAGAGTGTCCAAAGAAGAGTAAAGATAAGACAAGCATATTGACCCCCATTGGCAACCCAAGCCCTCTCAAAGTCTCAAAAAAGGTTCAACCACCTTAAAGACACCGTTTGCCCACCTATGGCGAATAGGTACGCCCCTACCAGGAAAAACAGAGAGGCCTTAGCCATACGAAGGCACTCCTCAGCTATCTCCTGTGGACGATGCATAAAGCCCGCCTCAAGGTTAGTGTAGCAGATCATCTCAGTAGCATACCACCTCCCCAATAAGTCCATACCCAACCGAACACCTAACTCGTCTTCGAGACTGACCGGGACTCCATCAAACCGCAAGCCAGTCATATGGTGGGAGTCATAAGGAGTGATGGTCATCTCCCAGCCAATAATGTGGAAGGTGTGGGTAGTGTCCCACTACCTTTCAGCCAAGGTTTGAGCCAAGATAGCACTGGCAAACCTTTCAGGCATCAAACGGATGATGGGCTTGAAACCCGCAGCATGGACACAGCCCCGAGTCTCCTCGTTCAGAACGGAGTACCATACCAAGACCTAGCTAGTACTTCCCTTACTAGAATATAGGGTTAGGACCTACTAAAGAAAGTGGGATTAGATTCATGGTTAAGTGAAAGAGTGGTGATAAAGTGATATTAAATGCATAATAGGATGAAATGTGACATGAGACATACAATCAAGTGCAAAAGTGGTGAAGAATGATGTTAAAATGCCAAATAAATGAGAAAACGAGTGAAAAAGGAGCTAAGATACTAAATTAGGGTTTCTACCTTGTGTTATGCGTACGCAAGAAGGACCTTGCGTATGTAAAATACTGTAGGCGTACGCAGCGAGAATTATGCACACACATAAACAAAAGAACAAATGCACGCATGCTTGAACAAGCATGCATACACATGGATTCAGGCTACGTACGCAAGAACAAGTCTGCATATGCAGGCCTGATTCTTGGCATGCAAGAATGAACACAAAAGGTTTTTCTTCGATATTTACAAGTTTTCTCAACCAAACCTTGACCTAAACATGTTCCTACCCCTCCTAGAGTGTCAGATTTTCATCTAAACCCATCCCAAAGCAAAACCCAAGCATTTGTAGGCATAAAAATGGATTAAAATAGAAGATCAAAGGAAAACTTGAAAACTGAAGAATGTTTGTGAAACTTACTAATCCAGTCCTTGCATCCTCCGAAATGTGTTGTTGTGATCTGTAGGTCAAAGGAGGGGCTGCCCTTAGCCTTACTGCTCCATTCCAGTAGGTGAGATGGAGAATGTTGGTAGAGAGGATGTATGAACTTTTCTAAGACTTGGGAGCCATTGGAGAAGATGAGATAGTTTGGAAAAGAAGTTGAAATTGAAGAAGGTGAGAGTCAGATTGTGAGGGAATGAGAGAGAGGGCAAAAGCTTTTGTAAGGGAAAAGAAAGAAGAGAAGTTAAAGAGATGAAGGAGATGAAGAGAATGAAAAGAAAAAAAAATTGTTGGTAACTGTTGGAGAAAAATGAAGAGGCGGGAACACACCTAATGGCTAAACTACACGTAGTTTAGGCCTCCCCGCTAAACTACGTGTAGTTAGCAAAAATAATTTAAAAATCCCCATAGAGTTCCCAGAAGACTAGAAATACAAAGGAAAATTCAAAAATACATCCAAAAATGCAAAAATATCCCCAATGGATCAACATACATCAAAGGCATTCCTAGTGGATCAAAAGCATCAAGATCATTCCCCAGTGGATCGTAACCATCAAAAATATCCCCAGTGGATCAAAGGCTCCAAACCCAGTATCATAGATAGACTAAATCTCAAGTAAACCCAATATCATAGATAGACTCCCCCATGGGTCTAAGGCATAGAAGTAGCTCCCTCAAGAGTTGCAAAACAAATTCCCTAGTAGAGCACCTTTGTTTGATTGTTTGAGCTCGTAAGTGCACACTTGTTTGATTGTTTGAGCTCGTAAGAGAACCTTTGCTTTTCTTTTTAGTGACTCTAGGATAGTGAGTCACTCACCTTTTGCTTGCAATTGGTAAAACAGGTTTTGGGATAGCAAACTTGTCATTGGTTGTTTCCTGAGTAACAAAGGTGGGAATTTAGATATACGAAATCCCATACAACTCTTTGGAGTTACACCCCACCCCATGTATGCGTGATATATGTCATGTGTGTGGGTTGGGCTCGAGCCGTGCCTCGAAACAAAATGTTTTGTCTCTTATTCTTTTGATTCCATTAGCAAAGCTCACGAATCAAAAGTGAGGCATCTACAGACACCACATTTTGTACCCCTTACAACTCATGCCCCCGTTCCCCAATAATACTGAATTCTAAGACCCAAGGTTGGTTTAGGGCCCAATTAAAAGTTAAATTGACTTTAAAAGTGTTAAAATGAGAAATATAATTATTAATGAGCAAATAAATTAATTTTTGAAAAATAAGGCCAAAGGAAACCCTATTTCCAGAAAGTTATACAAGGCATGTTTTCTGCATTTATGTTGAGGTTTGAAACGAATCCCACATTGTCTGAGGATCGTTTAAAACCCCTTTTTTCACACTATAAGAAGCCTTACATGGTATATTTTCAAGACACACAGAAATCCCATAGGAAAACACTAAGATTCACTAGAAATAGTGAATCAAAAGGGAGATTTTCACAAAACACCCTCATGTCAATTTTCTTTTGATTAGGGCCTTTTATAGCCTTGATCTTTGAGTTTAATCTTTACTAATCACTTTTTTTATTGAATTTTGAATAGATTTGACTAAAGGGAACGATCAAAAATCAAGCTTAGAGAGCTTTTCTTTGAGGTATCTAGTCTAAACTTTTCTTTTTCCTTTCTTTCTTTTTCTACCTTTAAATATTTCTTTTGTATTGTTTTCTTGTTTTGATATGCTTTAACATGTTTATCTAGTTTAGGTTTATATGTTTGTGTGTTTTAAATGCATGTTAGGTTGTTAGAATTCCCATTTTGAGGTTCTGCCCTGTTTTGGTGTTTTTAAGGTTTCTGGGCAAGAACCTGCGTACACATAACCTTGCCCACGTACGCAGGCTTGTTCTTGTGTGCGCAAGCCGCTACCTAGAAACCCAAATTTTTTTTTTCTATTTGTTTTGCTTTTGCTTTCACTTGTTTGTTTTGTTTAGCTTCATGTTTTTATACTTCCAAAAGTCTCTGTTTCACATGCTTAATTGCTTGTTTGCTATCACATGTTAGAATTAGGGTTTATTTTTTGTTTTTATTGTTTTGATGACATGATCATTCATTCACATGCTCATACATAAATGCCATGGGTACTGAGTTATTGCAAGGTAAGTAAAAGGTAAGTCATGCATTTTTTATACGATCTTGTTTTGGTGTTAGAGATGAATATGCTTGTTTGATTGAGTATTTACAAAGTGTACATGCAATGCTTTTAATGATTCATATGTTGCTGCCTTGTTGTGTTGCTACCTAGTTTGATATGCTTTGATGCCTTGATTTGATGAATGCTAGGTTGGTTGAGATGTATGCTAAATGAATGTTAGGAGATGCCATGCTAGATGAATGCTAGGGTCTATGGTTAAGACATAAGACACAATGATGGAAAGCCAACCTTTAGGTTAGGTAGTTTTGGGTGCCTAACACCTTCCCAAGACCATACCTTAACTCCAAAGTCATATCTCTGGTAGTAAGATCAAAAGGTCCTTCTTGGAAAGGACGCTATATATATGGTTCCTAGGCCATTGCAAATTCTAGTTGCTGACTCCATTTCGACCCCTCCCTTGTGTCCACTATGGGCCCACCATAGAAACCGTGGAGAATGTCTAAGGTAACAAATGTTTTCCATGACCTCTGTTCAAAAGGAATTTCTAGTATCCGGTGAATGGATTCTTGTACAACTCGAAAATATTTTAACTTTTTTTTTGGTTTGTTTACAAGAAGCGTGGGAGGAGGGATTCAAACCAAAATTCTTTCTACATAGGAAATTAAATAATGTCATTGAATGACACACTCATTTTTTTAAAAAAAATTAATTTAATTTTGGCTCATCAATGTATTTTAATATTACCAAAAAAAAAAAAATTGCTATTCACAAAAAAATTATAACTTTCTATAAAAATGACATGGTGGTAGGTTTCCATAAGACTATACTTGGGTTTGGAGATCATTGCTCAAGCTAAAGGTTGGGGATGGTACAAAAATTTTCCTTTGGCATGATCTATGGCCACCCATTTTACACTTTATTTCAATGGCATGGACCTAGGGTTATATATGATGCTGCTAGTCATTTGGTCTCGCTAAAGGTTGTTATGAAGTAAGGTTTGACACTTTGACTACTACTCTTATTTAAGCTAAAGGTTGGGAACCAAGAATTTCAGAACAGCCAGTCAAATAGAATTCCTCATTTGAATTGGAAAAACCTTTGGTCCCTCAAACTCCCATACAGTGATTGTTTTTTTTTATGGAGGCTTAGCCACAAAGCTCTTCCTCTTAGAACAGTTTGTCCAAAAGACACATAAAATGTGACACTGTTTGCCCCTCATGTAAACCGAGGATGAAACATTTGAGATGCTTTTTCACAACAGTAGTATAGTGGAGCTTTGATCTAAACCTAAGAGTAGAAAGACTACAAACCTTGCCAATTGATTCCATGGTTAACAACCTGGTCCAATGAGATACTAAAAGCTCGAAAATGTGTTAAAAACACAAGAGCTGTTTAGACTCCCAAATTAAAGTTACGGCTCAATAGGTTTTACACTAACTTAATACTAAGTGCAGAATAGTATAAATGCGAGTGGATAAACAAACAAGCTACTCTAATCCATAATCAAGACAACACAACAGTAAAATGGAATGTAAAAGAGTAGGGAAGAGAGATGCAAACACAAGATAACACGCCGATGTGTTATTGAAGAGGAAACCGAAGAACTCGGCGAAAAACCTTTTCGCCGCCCTCCAAGCGGTAATCGATCCACTAGACAATCAGTTGGGATACATAGATTAGCAAGAGACCTTCCAAGCCTAATTAACTCGATGTACCTAAGCCCTTCAAGCTCCTACTCCAACAAGGCTTCTCGAAACCGTGTCTTGTCTAGCTCTCCGGATCTTGCAACAAGCTCCATGTTGCATCTGCCATTCTTGGCTTCTTCCAATGCTTCCTAGTAGCACCAAAATATCACTTGACACTCTGAAAGGGTATGGTAAAGTTTGGGTTATCAACCTCTCAATGATATGAAAATGAAGAGGTAGGAGTTGAGGAAAATCCACAAGCAATTGTGGAGAAGATTATGGGTATAACAATCTCTAACTCTCAAGGTTTGTGGCTAGGGTTTTCTCTCTGAAGCACTCCTCAACCTTTGTGGGTAATGTGGGTATATATAGTGTGGGTATAGAAAATGTGTATCAGATAACATGGTCTGGCAAAACAGAACGTTTCGCGGGTGTCTCACAGGAAGGCCTTACTCGCGAACTACTCACGAAACACAGTTGTCTCCAGCTGTACTGACTCTTCGCATTCTAGTCATGTGCAGGGCATATGCATCACTTCGCAAGATGCTAGGTCGCGAGCTACCTGCGAAAACCTCTTTAGTCTTCAATAACTTGAGTCTTCACACTCTCTCTCTCTCTATCACACAACCCTTACAATCAAATCCCACAATACATACAGGGTACAAAAGATTGAATAAAGTTACAATCAAATTTAGCACGGAATTAAAGCCAACAAAACACATAGTTGTAAATTACAACTTTACACATACAATCTAAAAGGGATCCTGCCGTGTCCCAAGGCAGGATCACTACTACTACTGGGTGATCACATTGCAGATTAGCCGTATGGGTTGCCTCAAGAAGTTGTTTAGTTCAATAAGAATTCCTTTCAATAGGAGATTACATTGCTTTAGGTTCGGTATTATCCTTTATTGTTATTTAATTTTATCTTGGGAATGATTGTTATCTTATCTATCTGTTACGGCTAAGATTTGATGATATGAGTTGTTATCTGATTATGTATTTAAATTGAGCAATGAGAAATAAGAGGCGGTAGTGAAATTAAAACCCAAATTCCTGTTTCTCCCTTTTGTTCTTGGAGATTATACCCAGATAGTAGTGTTTCTACAGTATTGGCTACTACACTTTGAGTCTCTCTGAACCATTTGGAAAAGCAGTAATGAAGCTGCTTTCAAAGATAATACACCTGACACTAGAAGGTGATAACCAATTGGGCTACAAGGCCCTTAGTACAAGAAAATGCATGTCTTCTTCAGATTTCTAAACTAAAACCTTTTATTTCTTGTTGCATTAGTCAGGGCGAGTAGTACCAGAAGTCAATGCTAATATTAAAAGAACGTATATGAAACATTTAAAGGATGATAAAAACGATTAGAGATATTATGCTTACATGAAAAATGGTAGATGCTATAATCAAAACATATCATGCATGATGCATCCTCTAAGACATACATTCAACTTTTATTTGAGAGATTTGATAGAACCAGAATGAAAGAATGTAACAACAGTACTGTTGAACATGTCAATTATTTGTAAGTTATTGCAAAAGAGTCTGTTGGTCTAGAAAATCTAATTCTTGATAGGATCTAATTCCTCATAGGACGCAAGTATCTTCAATTTTTTATAACATGCCTGACTCATGGGAATATATAATAATCCCTGTAACTATAAAAAATTATCAACTCTTTTGCGGATAAAAGTAGAAAGAAGTTCTAAATGAACACATCTAAATCTCTCATAATAGTTGTTTCTGCTAGTGAACCCTCAAACAATGGAGTCCGTAAAAATGAAAAGAAAAATTCTTTCTAAAAGTTTCAAAAGCAAAGGAAAGAATTTGAAAAATAATGATAAGAATAAGTGGAGTAGGGGAAAAATGATTTAAGGTATAAAAAAAAAAGGTTATTATCAAGCTAATTGTTGTGAAAATAAAAATAACAGCAATACCAACAAATTTAATTTTGAAGACTCCAAAGATATAGTTTGTGTGATATTGAATCACTTTTAGTTAACATTGACTATGAAGCCTAGTGGGTAAATTTTGGATCATCGTGTCATGTGGCAAAGATAAGAAACTTCATTGTTCACATGAAAGAGGTTAAAGTCAATGATCATTATGTATACATGGTAATAATACTTATTGTAAAGTATTAAATATTGGAACTATGAAAATCATGATACCTGGAGAAAGAAATCTCTATACATCTGATGTATATATTTTAATGGTACCCACCATGAAAAATAACATGTCTCTTAAATGGATGCAAATGGATTTTGAGATTCATTTTCATTCTAAAATGTGTTGGGAAACATTGTAAAATTTTAATATGAGAGACTAAGATTGATGAAGTCTTACTAACTTATTTATGTTTACATGCTAATAATAATGCAGTAGTTGGTCCATTTGCCAATTTAATGCGGAGGTGAATGTTGGTTTATGTTGGGTTTCCAGATGGGGACTCCTCGGGATGGATCCCTGGGCCCATGGATTGGCCCGACTTCCCCTCTATACTTTGTAGGTTGGGTTTGTTCTCCAAGCCCACCTCATTTCCTTTAAATATAAAGCTATACTGGTCGCAAAGGAATTTACACACACACACACAAGGGATTTACTTCCATTAGAATTTTAATGTCCATTATTGCTACAATGATTTTTAGACTTAGACCATTCAAAGAATTGGAAAAGGGAGAGATTTAAGGCTTTTAAGGTTGGACCGAGATTCAACTGAGGTCGAACCATAATGACGTCAAAATTAATGTAATAATAATTAAAATACAAAAAAAAGTATTAAAATGGTAAAATTAACAAAATTTTACTAAAAAATATATCTTAAAACTTTTAAACAACTTTCAAATGAATTTTCACCATTTTTATAAATTTAATAGAAAATTATAAATCATAAACAAGAATAACAAATTTGTGTTTCGTGTGCATGTCATGTGACCAACCAAAGTCACCAAATTCACTTAACCACAGTCAGCACCAACCCCCCCGCCCCCCTCTCTCTCTCTCTCAACCAACCCAAGTAAAATAAAACCCCAATCATCTCTCTCCCACTCCACCAATGTTCATTGCCACTGCTATCCCTTGGCAGCAACACCATCAATGAGCTCGACTCAACTAAGCCATTATCTCTCCAATATTACTCTTACTCTCTTACAAAAATGGGGGAAAAAAAAGAATAGAGGAAATATTTTTAGATCTCAAAATTTGTGACTCAATGTGCATGCACAATACTCAGATTTGATTACTAAGTGCACCACATCAGAAATTACAGACAAAAACAACAAAGACCATTTTTTTTTTTTTTTTTTTTTTTTTTTGCAAAGCCATAAGGGATTTAGAGCTTTAGAACGAAGCAACCAAGGAAAAGAATTTCACATATAAAACCGAAGCTAAAGGTTTACAACAAAAGAAATAATGAAATTTTCATCTCCATGCTTCCCAAAAAAATAAAAACTTTTGGGTATCCAAAATATTCCCTCTTGGTCCAAGGTAATCGACGAGCGAGCTTAGGTTGAAAAATAAGATTGATCAAATTAGTTAGACAATAGTATAGCAAAACCGACGATTAGAATGGCATGACAAGCAACTGGGGAAACTAACGACTCACCAGACTTATCCATAATCCCCCAGGCATGGTGGTAAATCTCACCTATGCTTTCCCACTCGTCGAGTCTATATATTCAATTAACCCCTTGGACAAAGAAAACCTACTCTTCCATTGAAGGTTGGAATCAAGCATGTCAGATACCAGTCTCAGTGATACTCAACGACACACAAAGTTATAAAAACCCTTAGATGCCATGATCTCTTGGTGCTTGTAACAATATAAAAACTCTTCAAGAGATAAAGCCCGACAGCCACCACTCATTAGCCCTACAACACTTCAGCGCCTATGAATATTCTCTAAACGTTAGGGGGGGCTACTTGGCAAATGGATATGCCCAAATAATCTGCTAACCGATGATGGAGATGGCTAGGAGGCAACCTCAGCTTCACGATGAAGGTTGCCTCGTAAAACCCAACTTCATACAATTCCCCCGTATAACACTTCTCCCCCTTATTGGCCTTTCTCATAGGGACATTGTCAAGAATCTAGAAACAAGGATGAAGTCTATCAAACACCTCATTCTTCATGCTTACAGAGAAATGTTTTATTGACCAAATTCAGGGAAGGACAATTTTCCTATAGCCTCGCCCTAACGGACTGACAAACCCTTCTTCCTTAGAGGGTGAATCTGTCGATGACTCCCTCTCGGAGCCATATTGGTCATCCAATATAGACTCGTATCCTGATAGGTTGGCCTCATCGTCGCCCAATCCCAAACGGACTGACGATGAACATTTACTCGTTGCTTCACTACTTCCTAACATTCCCTCACCTACAAGAGACGAATGGAAACTAAGATTATACTCACTTGTCTCCCAAAAATAAAACCAACGACTACTTACCAAAATAAAAAGTAAAGTAGAAAAGAGAGAAGATTTATGTAATAGTGACAATAGCAATGTGAGCAACGAACAAAGGAAACCGACGGTTCTTTGAGGCGACGAACGATCTCCTAAAAACCAACAAAGGAAAAAGCTCTAATTAGGTGCTAAGGAGTAAAGAATGGCAAACAAGAGGCTAGGAAAGGCATCAAAATATTTATAGGCCGGAGGAGCATGGGAAACAAAGCGATGCTACTGTCCAGGGCATCTAATCAAAAGTCGCCACATGTCGCCTAGTCTCTCTGAAAGACACTTTTGCCCCTATTAATATCATGAACTCCTAGGTGAAGCAATTAATGACCATTATATATTTATTTTAGACTCCATGGCCCATCGGTTATCCCGACAAATGACGAAGTAGGAGGCAGCTAATAGGGGTATTTTCATCCAAAAAAGTTTTTTAGACTATTTGACCCGTCAGGTAAGTGCCTTGCCCAATGGGACCATATGCCATGGACCTGTTGGGATGCATATCCCATTCAATACCCTAAAGGCCTCGACAATTCAACGGTTCACTCTCCTCTAAGACTCGTCAACTTCTGGAGACCTATCGAGTATTATGCATTTGGCCCTGACGGTTAGCCCACGTAGGTGCCTAACAGATGGTTTGCGCCTCATCCTCCATTTGCTTACCAATGGATGGATGATCATACCGACAAATGGATAACCATATTGACTATTGAGTACACTAAGTCTCACAAAACTTTTTACGTGCTCTCCACTCATGTGTCCATATATGGAAATAACTTGCACACCACACCCAAAGACCCTGGTACATGTTTGTATCTTCCCTATATGGGAAGAAAAGCTCTAAGATCTCAGAGCTTTAACTCCAAATCTTTTCTACAAGGAAAGCTCCTACATTCAAAGGATCTAGGTCGGCTCTACACCACTATATAAGCACCAAACCTCCTCTTCATTATGGTACATGAAATTTCCTAGCTCTCATATTATTGATTTCTTGGAGATTCCTCTATCACTAACTTAACCTTCGGAGGGTCTTTGGTCGACACCCCACTACTGCTCTCTGTTGGTTCTTTATTCTCTTGCTCTTCAAGTACCCTCTTTAGCATGCACGTGGACGATTAGCCCACTAATGATTTTGTGCATCATCATATAATATTATTCAATTACATAGCATGGCTTGGATAATTTTGTGTGACTATATATTTTATTTTAACTATTCTTTTTCTCATCTTATTTTCCATAAATTTATCTAATTCAGGTCTCTCGCGAAAAATGAAAGCTCAATTAGTGTGAAAAACACTAATGCTTTTTTAGACCCCCAATTTTAAATTACGGCTTAATTGCTTTTACTCTAACTTATCTAAGTGCGGAACAAGAGTAAAACAAGCACAGTAAACCGAAACACTACTCTAAACCATAAGCAAGTACAATAAGAAATAAATGTAAAACTTAAAGAGTATGGAGGAGAGATGCAAAAAAAAGATAACACCGAGACATGTTATCAAAGAAGAAACCAAAGAACTTAGCGAAAAACCTCTCCGCGACCCTCCAAGTCGAAATCGATCCACTAGTGAATAAGTTGGAGGACAAGGATATCAAAAAGACCCTCCAAGCCTAATCTACCCAATATACTTGAGCCCTCCAAGCTCCTGCTACCAACGAACTTGTCTTCACTAGTTATCCAAATCCTGCAATACCGCCCGATTGCATCCGCCAAGCCTCACCGGCTTCTTTTGGCAAATCCCAAATGCTTCCCAAGCTCCAAAACACTCTTTACGCTCTAAATAGGTGTGGGTTGTGTTTGGGTACAAATATCCTCTCAAGGTATGACAATGGGAGAGGGAGAAGAGAAAAGACTACAAGGATTTCTCTATTGAGGATGAGTAGCTCTCTCTAACAAGGTGGGTATGTTGTAGAAATCTCTCTAGGGCTTTCTTCTGAATAGCCTCCTTTTTAATTTTGTGGATAATGAGACTATATATAGTATGGGTGAAGGGTTAGAAAGTCACACTTAAAATCCTCTAGGTAGAGAGTTTCGCAAGACACTTTGCGACTTGGCCTGAGTCGCAAAGTGACTCGCAAAATATAGCCTAGCACTTGACTTTTTAGCTTCCAGCACGTGCTTCTCATGTGACTTTCACGGGTTGCACCACTTGCAAGTTGAGTCACGAGATTTACTTCTTAAGCAAACTTCACCAACCTAATACTAAACCCAATACAATAAAATCCCACAAAATACAAGGAAATAAATTAATGCAATTACAACAGTTTTTGTCATGGAATAAAGCCAACACAAATTTTATGTGAAAAAACCATTACTTAACAATCTCCCGCTTTGGCTGTTCCGTGATAGAAACACCCTACAACAAACTCTAGACTTAAACGTGAGTTTGGGAATAATGGAAAAACTCACTCACACCTAAATCTAAAACCTGTGATGAACTTGGAACATATATACCTGTAACTTGAAACTCTTGCACAAAACACATTAGACCCTCAAGGTAAAGCAAGTAATAAAAGGACAAGTATAATGTAACAAGTAAAAAGCGATCAAGTAAACAAGATGTAAAACATATGAGTAACTTGATCAAACACTTGACAGTCATATGGAAATGACTACAGTGATCATATAGCAAAATAAATGATCATATGAACATGCAATCAATAAAAGCACAAAAGCATAAGGATGTATGCATAATAGCATAAGGATGTATGCTTGTCCAACACATAAACATGATGTGATGAGAACAGCAAAGCATTAATACTAAAAGTAACTCAAAGCACCATAAAGACAACAAGAAAACAAACATAATGTAAAACAAACAAAACAAAGTTTTCTCATAAGAAATGTCTTCTCCCCCTTGGTATATGCATCTCTCCTAAGACTTTCTCCCCCTAAGAATGTGCACAAGAAATAGAATTTCTCCTCTTGAGAATGTGCACAAGAGTCATATAGAAATGACAATACTCTCTAGTATACTCACTAGTATATTCTTCTCCTTTTTGACACAAATAGACAAAGGAGTCAAGAAGAATGAGGGAAATATATGAAGATATGAACAAGGATAAAGATACATGAGGGGTGTAACATGAATGAGAAAATGAAGCTTAAACGAAAGACAAAACACCTTAAAAACAAAATGCTATAAAGCATAAAGTAAACATGACATTCTAGGATAAGGAAACAAGATATAGACCAATGCATGACAAGGGTAGTAAAGGTGTGTACAAGGGGTGGTTATGTGCAATGCATGACCAAAGTATGGAAACAGCACATGTGGGGCAAGGTGTGTCAACTACACAACCAATAAACCAAACATGTTCCAAATGAGGATACATGAAAAAACCCCAAAGTTTGGTACTCATCGGAGTCTAAATGGATGAAAAATACCAGAGGCATTTTATCAAACACCTAGTATGCACACACTATACACATATGATGAACAATGCATGAACATGTTAAAAACTTGCCTAAATACCTGTTTAGAATGCCACAAAGGGCCAACATCCAAAGAAAATCAACATTTAAAGCAAAACTCAATCAAAAAGATTGACAAAAATTAAACTCTCCAGCCCCCATTTGTCCCAACTATGAACAAAATCTCCCCCCCCCCCCCCCCAAAAAAAACATAATCTAAGGATTAAAATCAATTAAAAGAGTTAAGGTTATGTAAGAGATGTTTATGGAATGTAAAACAATTGAAATTAGTTGGGTTTTGATTAGAAACTTTGATACAAGAGTTCTATAGAAGATGGGAGAAGTTTAGAACAAATGTCCCTCGAATTGCCCTTTAAAAAGCTAATTCTGGGCATTTCGCGATTCGTTGACTCATGAACCAATCGCGAAAAATTTGGGGACTCAATAACCTGCGAAATGGTCCGCAAACTTTTTGCAGGTCAGATATGAGTCACAAAACACTCTGTCCAAAGTTGAAAATTTTGAGAATTGGACCATTTAAACTCACAACTAGGATGGGACTTATACCACTCGCGAAATGAGTCGCGAAAACACCCAAAAAACATGTTTTTCACTCAAAATCAACTTAAAAATTTTGAAAAACATGGGTGATACAAATCACTTCCAAATACAAATAAATTGATCAAAAATCTTTTTGGTTTGATCCACATATGGTTGAGCACACACACATCACATTTGAGCACGTACAATCACACAAATGAAATAAGCATTCATTGAACATTAAACTTGTGTGTTGTGTGTGAGAATCAAGTATGAATTAGTCCATAGTCTAGTATGAAACTTTAATGATCAATTCAATCAAGTCATACACACATAGCACGAAGTTAAGAGACCTATCTCACTAGTAGAAATGAACATATATGACACCTCAACAAAGTGTTTACATTGATTGAAAACTTTTCATTTGGCTTCCATTTTTCATACTTTTTTATTAATACACCTCAATTTTTGAGCAATGATGTCATGAAATTTTTTATATTTCTTTGAAGAATAAGCCTTTGGCTTTGGCATCATACATGTTGCTCCACCTTTTCCTAGTCAAACTAGCTTTCAAAGCAAGGCTTTTTTAGCTTTTTCTCTTTTTAGAGATTGACATTTGAAGATTTTTTTGACATAAAAATAAATGTGGGGAGATATATAGGATCAATTCTACGCATGTATCAAGATCAATCAAGACTATTGGCTAGATATTCATGACAAGCTTGAAGATCTATTTACAAAAATTAAACATAGATTTCTAGATTTCACTCACACTTAAAAAGTGCATACATAACAAGCAAAGCCCGTAAATGCACTATGCCATTAATACGAAAGTACTAGGCCAAACTCACATGTGATATGTGTTCAAGCAAACATGATCAAACTTTTTGGATTTTTCATTTTTTATGCGTTTTTGGATTTTTACACACACAAAAACAAATGCATGAAAGTAAGATCAAAAACAAAAACAATTTATATAAATAGATGCATGATGCACAAATGCATAATAATGAAGTATCTAATGCATGAAGAATCCAACAAGGATTGAAAGAATAAGAATCGGAGATGCACATAGACAAGGAGTTAAGAGCATTAAAAACTTTCTTCAACAACTTACCATTTTTACTCAAATCTAGTTTTTCTTTCTTAGCATAACTTCCAAGAATTTCAAGTTTCTCTTTTATTTTGATTCTTTTAAGAGCTTGAAACTTAGAACAATGAGGTCTTAGATGACCAAAAGCACCACAATGGTGACAAACAATGTGTTTAGGTCCACTAGGATTTTTAGGGAGGGATCTAGCAACATGGTTTTGTTTGCCCTTCAACATGGAACATTGAGGTCTAATATGACCGATCACACTGCAATGGTGGCGAGTAGGAACAAACTTAGATCCACTCAAAGCCCTAGGATGATACCTAAAAAAAGGCTTTGGCTTAAGGGCCTTTTTCTCCACTTTTTGATTTCTTTTGTGTGGAGGAATGTACACCGATTTGTCTCTAGAGGTAGAACTCACAATAGGCACAAAATCGGGTCTCACAACATGATTGCAACAAACAACATCTTCCTTTTTAACAATAGTGTAAGGTTGAATTTATTCAACCATCTAATTGGCTTTATTCCGTGCCAAATTTGCTTGTAATTCAGCATTTAGTAACCCTGTATTTAAGTGGGATTGTTGTAAGGGTAGTGAGTGAGATAGTGTGAAGATTGCTCAAGAGTGTGCAAGAAAAACAGAGTGTCGCGGCTGGGACTCGCGGCTGGACTCGCGACTTCAACCCGCCAGAAGATGCACACGTGCCAAGCATGCTGGAAGATGAACAGTCATGCTAGCTGGAGCACTACAGGACAAAACAGGACAACTGGCCATACGGTTAACTCGCGACTGGAACTCGCGACTTAGTCAAGCTGCGAGGTCAAGCCGCGAGCCACCCCTGTTTTGGAAAAACCTGACGTTTCGCATTCCACTCCACTTCAGTATAAATACCCTTTTAACCCACGATTGAAAGAGAGCTTCCAGAGAGAATTTTGAGAGAGAAACCCTAAAGAAAAACCAGATTGTTTCACCCACAATCTCTACCTTAGAGTCTCATCAAATTCCCTCACTCTCTTCCTCTCCATTGTCAAATCCTTGAGAGGCCATTATACCAAACCTGGTTCTCAACATTATCATCTCTGTGAGACAGACGTTTGGAGTTCTGGGAAGCAGTTAGGAAGGAGCCAATATTCATTGGTTGATGCTACGGTGTAGTAGCGGAATCCGGAAAGCTAGAAAAGAAAAAGGTTCGGCGCAACCTCGTTGGAGCAAGAAGCTTGGAGGGCTTAGTTGCATTGGGTAGATTAGGCTTGGAGGGTCTATTGCTGTCCTTGTATCCCAACTGTATTTTCTAGTGGATTGATTACCGCTTGGAGGGCGGCGGAGAGGTTTTTCGCCGAGGTCTTCGGTTTCCTCTTCGATAACATATCTGGTGTTATCGCTGTGTTTGCATCTTCCTTCCTCTCTATCTCTGCCTTTACATTATCTGCTGTGGTTTATTTTGTTGTGGCTTAGATAGTTGTTTAATCAATTCCATGTTATAGCATATGTTAAGTTTCCGCACACTAGTTGTTTAACATATTGCGTGTGTTGATTAAATTGGTTTTTGGGGGTCTAAACGTTCAAAAGTGTTTTTGTACACGTTTTTGAACTTTCAATTGGTATCAGAGCAGGTACACATCTGTTTGGTTTCATTACCATTGTGTGATCCTTGACTCCCTTTCTTTTTAAGATGGATAGGTCTCAATCCCTTAATGCATCTCCATATTTTGATGGAAGTAATTATGCATTTTGGAAGGTTCGTATGAGAGCCTTTTTATGTTCTATTGATGAATCCGTGTGGGATGCTGTTGAGATTGGTTGGGCCAAACCTGAGGCAGCCAAATCCACATGGGATAAGGCAGCACTTGCTGCATCTAATGCTAACAGTAAAGCTCTAAATGCTATTTTCTGTGGTGTGTCTCCAGATGAATTTCATAGGATTTCTCACATTATCATTGCCAAAGATGCATGGGAGATTCTGGAAACAACTTATGAAGGCACGAAGAAAGTAAAAGATACCAAGTTACAAATGCTGACCACTCGGTTTGAGGAGCTCAAGATGAGTGAGGATGAGTCTTTCGACTCTTTCTATGGGAAGCTAAACGAAGTGGTTGTCAGTAAATTTAACTTGGGGGAGAAGATGGAGGACTCAAAGATTGTCAGGAAGATCCTCCGATCATTGCCGGAGAGTTTTCGTGCTAAAGTGACAGCCATTGAAGAGAGCAAGGATCTTGACGACATCAGAGTACATGAGCTGGTCGGTTCTCTACAGACCTATGAGATGTCGCTGCCAAATCAACGGAAGGGTAAATCCCTTGCTCTAAAGACCACTAATGAGAAGGTGGAAGATCAAGGCTCATCGGGAGAAGATATGGTGGACAAAGATGTAGCCTATCTTGTTAAAAATTTCAGAAAGTTTTTGAAATTCAAAAACAATGGAAAATTTGATGATAAGAGAAAATTCCAAAATTCTGGAAGGGAGAAGAGGGATTTCCAAAGAAAAGTTGGAAAAGAATCCCAATCCACACAAGGAGTCACTTGTTTTGAATGCAACGAGCATGGACACTTTAAGAGGGAATGTCCGAATTATTTGAAGTCGAAAGGCAAGGTGTATGCCACGACCCTGAGTGACTCAGATTCGTCTGACTCAGAATTTGAAGAAAGCTATGATGGAGAAGGGAACTACTCAGCTTTCATGACTATTGCTCATGTTGAGTATTCGGATGAATTGAATTTGCTTGTTCAAGACCTTGGAGAACATAGTGAGGATGACTCACTAGAAATTGTTGAAGAATCAGAAGCTGAAGAAGAAGAAAGCACAGCTACTCTTCAAGAAAATTACAACTCACTTTTGGAGAAATCTGGTGAATACACAAGGGTGGCCAAGGCTGCTGTGAGAAAGATGAAGAAGGCTGAGGAGGACTACAGAAGTCTCCTAATCCGGTATAGGGAGGCCAAATGCGAGATTGAAACCTTGAATGGTGAGCTCTCCGAAGCTTACACTAAAGTGAGATTTCTTGAAAGTGAGGTTGTTCAAGCAAATGCAAAAATAGAGAGGGTCACCACCAAGAAGCTAGACGATGTTATATCTTCTCAAAAGAGCTTCTCAGACAAATCCGGACTGGGATATAGCGGAGAAAGTAGTTCAACTGGAAATGTCACCAAAGAAGTGAAGTTTGTCAAAGTCAAAGATCCAGTTGTAGCTAACTCTACTGGTGTGAAGTTCAAGGTGGAGGAGAAGAAGAATGTGGTGGACCAACGGATGCTGAATCATCGTAATCAGTCTGTGGGCAGGTCTGAATCTCGTGCCAAGTCACGTCCACGACCACAAAGAGGTCCTAGAGGAATGTATGTGTGCCACTATTGCGGACTTCAAGGGCACACTCGACCAAATTGCCAAAAGCTGAGAGCAAAGAGCAGTGCAACTCCTCAAAGGTCAGGAGGACCCAGAATTGACAGGAGAACTTGGGCAGGGGATCAACCTAGAGAGCAAAATGGAGATCCCGGAATGATGAACGTGATGAAGATGATTGGTGCATTCACCAACTGCTTGGAAAGCTTCTCACGAAGGTTTGAAAGCCCTAACTCCCGTACCCAATCCTTTAAGGAACTCACCCCAAACGCAAGTGACGTGTGGGTGAAAAGGGGTACTCATGCATAAGCATTACAACATGTCCATGCACTAATACTTCCTATGCTTTGTGACTATGTTTGTGTGGTATGCTTGTTGTTTTTGTTTTTGGTTGTTTGTTTGTGAATATTTCTTAATTGTGTTTTATCAATCTTTTTGTTTCTTGAGTCAAAAATCCAAAAATTACATAAAAAATTTGAAAATCAAAAAGCTTGATTGACTTTGTTGAGTTTTTGTCTTAAAACTCGTTTTGCCTTGTACCTTTGTGCTAATGGCTTTGTGCATTTTCGAGCATTGCTTGTTTTCATGCACTCATATCACTATGGGAAAAATCTGGAAATCTATGTGATTGTTGTAAATAGATCTTCAAGCTTGTCATGAATGATTAGTGAATGGTTATGTTGATCTTGAAACATGCATAGACTTGTGTCTATATCTCTTCCCACTTTTTATTTTTTTTTGCTAAAAAGAGCTCACTAAATGTAAATCTCCAAATGAAAAGAGATATTGAGCTGCAAAAGCCTGTCGCACATTCTAGTATTTGACTAGGAAAAAGGGTAAGCGACTTTATATTAAAAGTGAAATTTCTTTCAAAAAGGCCAAAGGCCTGTTCTTCAAAGAAAAGTGTTGTCTATCCCTCTCACAATGAGAGATGATTGCCTCAAAAGATCAAATGTTATGGCTGAAAGTGGAGTCAAATGAAAGGCTCCAAGTTATGTTATCAAGTTGTGTGGGAAGTCATATATTCATATTTCTATAATTGAGATTGGTCACATGATCTAGTGCTAATTGTGTATGCCTTGGTTGAATTGATCATTGAAGCTTCACATTAGACAAAGGACTATCTCAGTGTTGATATCCACACACAACACACAAGTTTATGTTCAATAAATGCCATATTCATTTGTGTGATTGTACTTGATAAAATGTGTTTTCACATGCTCAATCTTTGTTAATTCAAGCACAAAAAGATTTTTGAGTGTTTTAGGTGTTTTTGGAAAGTGTTTTGTTGGAAAAATCTGAAAATTTCAAAAATACAGTTTTGCCCTGTTTTGGCGGCTCAGTCGCGGGTATGTCAAGTCGCGAGCCTCAGTCGCATCTTCGCCGGTCAGTTTTGGCGACTTGTTCGCGAGTGGAAGGTCCAGTCGCGAGATTCACTCAGAGATTTTCGCGGCTTAGCTCGCGACTCTCTCGCGGGTAGACCTTCCAGTCGCGAAAAACACTTAGAAAAATTTTTCAAAATTTTGTTCTTGAGTGCTTTGGCTGCTTGAGATGGCGACTGTGTGGCGACTTGAACCAGTCGCGAAAATCGCGTGTTTTACAGAAACAGGAGCAGTTTTTAAACTTTTTCAGTTTTTCCCTCGATTTTTTGTGACTGTTCATCTTCTCTCTAAACACTCTTCCTCCCAAACACTCCGTGCTCCCTTTTCCAATCTCTTGTGTTGCATTCTTACAGCCCAAAATCGTCAAGTTACAGGTATGGGTTTTCTGATTTTCACTCTTTTCTACTTGATTCTGTGCTTTTACCCTTGATTTTTCGCATTTGATTGTGTTTTTGAAATGGTTTTGTTGTTCGGTCTCTGCTCTTTGTTCTTGCTTAGCTTGTGGATGCTGTTGATATAGGTTGTGTTAATGATAGTCATATTCCTATTGCTCTTGTGCTTAGCTAAGTATTCCTTTCATTTCAATCTGAACTTTGAGCTGTTGAGATGTTACTATTGGTTCTGTTTGAGGTTGTGAGTTTTCCTTTGCTAGATTTGCATGTCTTAGATTGTTAATCTGTGGGAAGATTCTGTTAGGCTCAATATTTTGTTTGTATGTCATATCATTATTCCATAATCTGCCTCAATGTCTTTTATTTTGCCTTCGGGATAGCTTCACCATGTTGTTCATGTGTTTCCTATCCTAGGCTTGGTTTATCCACATGATTGAACTTAATAGCTGATTGTTTAAGTGTTTGAAGTTCATTTGTTTGGTTGATATCTCTCTCTGCTTACTACATGGTTCTGACTGGTTCTGCACATATATTGCTATATGTTGTTGTGGCCTTTTCTGATTGTTCACAGATGGCTCCTTCACCTCAGAAGAAGAAATCTACTGCGAAGAAGGGTGACAAAAGACTTAAGATGGATCCTAGATTGTTTAGGTCAGTTCACCATTTTGAGAGATACAAGGATAACTTCTTGAATGCAGGAATCATTCAAGAGAGATTTGTGGATTTGGAAGATTTAAGGCAAACTTTTATTCCCAGTTGTTTTGAAGGAAGAGGATGGGAAAAGCTTTTGGGTGGTTTCCCTGTTGTGTGTGAACCCTTAATAAGGGAATTTTACTCAAATGCTGTGATAAAGGATAATGAATTGAGTTGCTGGGTGAGGGGTAAAGAATTTGTCTTGGATGCTCATGTCATAGATGATGCATTAGGACTTGAAGGATTAGATGATGAAGAATTTATCAATTACAAGGATAGGAGTGTGTCTATTGAAACAATTCAACAAAGGATAGGTGGACAGAGAGAAGGGAAATGTTTGAATACCACTGCCTTTCCAGTGGACATGAGGTGCCTTACCATAATCATGATGTTTAACCTCTATCCCATTAGGAAATTGACTACAATCAACTGTGCTAGAGCAGTCTTTCTGATGGATCTCAAGGAAAAGAACTTCATAGACATAAGTTCCCACATTTATGACACCATTGTGGATGAGACCAGAACAACCTCTAGGCCTAAATTGATCTTTCCAAGTTTGCTTATGAGGATTTTTAGGAGTAAAGGAGTTCCAATCCCTCAAGACATCAGTCTCATGTCTACACCCTCTGCAATCAACAAGCTTACCTGCAAAAGGATAAGTGTTAGGCTTCCAGGAGAAGAAGATGAAGGTGATGAAGGAGAGGCTGCTCCAATGGAGACTGAAGCAGAAGCAGCTGGACTTGCATCAACTTCAACACCTAGGAGAAGTGGCAAAAGACACAGAGCTTCAACCTCTGCAGACACACCTCCAGATGCTTTCCAAATCATTCTGGAAAGGCTTGATGGGATCAGGGCAGTCCAGACTGAGCATTCTGACAGGATGAGAGCCATGCAAGACCAGATTGATGTCTTGGCTGCTACACTTGACAGCTTCACAACTCAGCATGACAAGTGACCCTTTGGCCATTCCATGTCAAAAAGGGGGAGAAAGTTCATTGATAATTGAGAAGCAGAAAAGCAGCTCTTAAGGGGGAGTAATTTGTTGAGGGGGAGTAATTAGTGTTTTTATGGTTTTTATGGTTTTAATACACTGGGTTTTGGTGTATAACTGTTTCTAAATCTTTTCATATACTCCTGGTTTATTCTTTAAATATATTTTGATGATGTTATTCAGGTATTTGTTGGTTTGTACCCATATGCTTTTGTAAGCTTTTAGGGTTTATGTTTTATGCATAGTTTGTAGGCCTTGTGGTATGTACCATGCTTAAGTGCAGCCTTTATGCTATGTTGAAATCAGTACTTAATCTAAATGTTCTGCATTGTGGTTTATGTACTGTCACTCTTGTGCCCTTGTAGGATTGTTCCTAGATGCATATGCCTTGTGTGCTATGCATTGGTTGAGTGTTGTGCATACAAGTGTCTTGCCTTGTGCTTGATAACTTGTATGTCCTTGTGTTCATTCCAAGTGTGAATGAACACTGTGATCACTACCTTGTGGTGTTCACTTGGTTGATCAAGCCATGGTTTGTTTATTAACTCCATCTTTGCTTGATCACATATTGCCTGTTTCATATGCTTTTATAATTTTCTGCTTACAATGATCATGGTGTATTGTTGTGTTTCAAGAGTTTATGTTCATATGATTCAAGTGCTTCACAACTTCTAGAATTAGGTGTGAGTGAGTTTTGTTCAACTGTTCCCAACTCACATGTTAAGTCTAGAGTCTGTTTTAGGGTTTTGTCACGGAATAGCCAAAGGGGGAGATTGTAAGGTTGAATTTATTCAACCATCTAATTGGCTTTATTCCGTGCCAAATTTACTTGTAATTCAGCATTTAGTAACCCTGTATTTAAGTGGGATTGTTGTAAGGGTAGTGAGTGAGATAGTGTGAAGATTGCTCAAGAGTGTGCAAGAAAAACAGAGTGTCGCGGCTGGGACTCGCGGCTGGACTCGTGACTTCAACCCGCCGGAAGATGCGCACGTGCCAAGCATGCTGGAAGATGAACAGTCATGCTAGCTGGAGCACTACAGGATAAAACAGGACAACTGGCCATACGGTTAACTCGCGACTGGAACTCGCGACTTAGTCAAGCCGCGAGGTCAAGCCGCGAGCCACCCTTGTTTTGGAAAAACCTGACGTTTCGCATTCCACTCCACTTCAGTATAAATACCCTTTTAACCCACGATTGAAAGAGAGCTTCCAGAGAGAATTTTGAGAGAGAAACCCTAAAGAAAAACCAGATTGTTTCACCCACAATCTCTACCTTAGAGTCTCATCAAATTCCCTCACTCTCTTCCTCTCCATTGTCAAATCCTTGAGAGGCCATTATACCAAACCTGGTTCTCAACATTATCATCTCTGTGAGACAGACGTTTGGAGTTCTAGGAAGCAGTTAGGAAGGAGCCAATATTCATTGGTTGATGCTACGGTGTAGTAGCGGAATCTGGAAAGCTAGAAAAGAAAAAGGTTCGGCACAACCTCGTTGGAGCAAGAAGCTTGGAGGGCTTAGGTGCATTGGGTAGATTAGGCTTGGAGGGTCTATTGCTGTCCTTGTATCCCAACTGTATTTTCTAGTGGATTGATTACCGCTTGGAGGGCGGCGGAGAGGTTTTTCGCCGAGGTCTTCGGTTTCCTCTTCGATAACATATCTGGTGTTATCGCTGTGTTTGCATCTTCCTTCCTCTCTATCTCTGCCTTTACATTATCTGCTGTGGTTTATTTTGTTGTGGCTTAGATAGTTGTTTAATCAATTCCATGTTATAGCATATGTTAAGTTTCCGCACACTAGTTGTTTAACATATTGCGTGTGTTGATTAAATTGGTTTTTGGGGGTCTAAACATTCAAAAGTGTTTTTGTACACGTTTTTGAACTTTCAAATAGGTTTAGCAATCAAATACTTGGCATGCATCTTAAGAGTTTCATTTTCACATTTAAGATCATCAACAATTTTTTTAGACAAAACAAGTTTAGCATTCAAGTCCACATTCAAACATTCAAACTCTTTCAACTTTTCAGAAGAATTTTCAGCAAGTTTGTTATATTTTTCAACCAATTTGTTGGATTCATTGAGCTTAGCAATCAAATCATTCTTTTCACAAATGAACTTGCTCAAATACTCATGAAACTACTTAGACTTTTTCTTCAAGAGTTTGACATTTGGAATTTTAACACCCGAAGAGTTATGTAACAGGTCATCATAATCATGAGGATTAACACTCATAGAGGCCTTTTCACAAACACATGGCATGTTACAATCAACATCATCCAAAACATGCAAGGAAGCATATAAAGAACTATCCATGGCAATACAAACAAAGGGTCAAGGATTACACTTAGGTATTTAAACCAAAACAAGTGTACCTACTCTGATATCAATTGAAAGCTCAATTAGTATGAAAACACTAATGCTTGTTTAGACCCTTAATTTTAAATTACTGGCTTAATTGCTTTTACTCTAACTTATCTAAGTATGGAACAAGAGTAAAACAAGCGCAATAAACCGAAACACTACTCTAAGTCATAAGCAAGTACAATAAGTAATAAATGTAAAGATTAAAGAGTAGGGAAGAGAGATACAAATAAAATATAACACTGAGACGTGTTATCGAAGAGGAAACAGAAGAACTCGATGAAAACCCCTCCACAACTCTCCAATTTGAAATCGATCCACTAGTGAATAATTTGGAGTACAAGAATATCAAAAAGACCCTCCAAGCCTAATCTACCCAATGTACTTGAGTCCTCCAAGCTCCTGCTACCAACGGACTTCTCAGAGTCTTGTCACTAGTTATCTGAATCCCACAATACCAACTTCTTTTGGAAAATCCCAAAGCTTCCCAAGCTCCAAAACACTCTCTACACTTTGAATAGGTGTGGGTTGTATTTGGGTACAAATCTCCTCTCTAGGTATGACAATGGGAGAGAGAGAAAAGAAGAGACTACAAGGATTTCTCTATTGAGAATGTGTACCTCTCTCTAACAAGGTGAGTGTGTTGTAGAAACCTCTCTAGGGTTTTCTTCTAAATAGCCTCCTTTTTTAATTTTGTGGGTAATGAGGGTATATATAGTATAGGTAAAGGGTTAGAAAGTTACACTTAAAATCCTCCATACAGAGAGTTTCATAGGTCACTTCACGACTTGGCCTGAGTAGCGAAGTGACTCGTGAAATATAGGCTGGCACTTGACTCTTCAGCTTCCAACACGTGCTTCTCATGTGACTTTCGAGGGTTGCACCACTCACGAGTTGAGTCGCGAGATCAACTTCTTGAGCAATCTTCACCAACTTAATACTAAACCCAATACAATAAAATCTCACAAAATACAAGGAAATAAATTAATGCAATTACAACATTTTTTGTCATGGAATAAAGCCAACACAAATTTTATGTGAAAAAATCATAACTTAACAAAAAAGATAATTATTCTCTCTCTCGATTATTTATTCTTTCTTGTAACTTTACTTTAGGTTGATGAATCATTGTATTTTTTTTATAACACTATTTTGGGTTAATACGATTTGTAGTATGTTTTGAGTTCTCCATCACAAGCCTTCTCTCTCCCTCTTATGACCTTTGTTTGATTTTTTTTGACATAATAATTAGTTATTTTGAAAGTGAAAATTTGAATTTATATCAAAATACAATCTTATATGTACTTGAATGTGTCTGTCAACTATTTGAGTAATATCAGGTGTAATTTTTGTAATTAGTTTTGATTATCATGATAATTTCCTTTAAGAAATGAGAAATTTTAATAATATATTTGAAACATAAAGAGTTTAGTTGTAAAAAAAAAATGGAAATTATACCAAACCATAATATAATTTTAAAAAATATGGACCACCTCAAAAAGAAATAATGTCAATCAAACACACCCAAAATATTAAAATGATGTACTTGTAAAGATGGATAGATGAAAAAAAAAATTTAGAAATTTTTTAATTTTTAGGGAAAAAAATTATCTTCCACAAAATTTAAAAAACAAATTATACATCATACCACAATTACAAAGTAATTATTTATTCCCACATATCACATGGATCTGCGACTAGTTATCATAATATTAATGTTTTATTCAATAATTAGTTTTTTTGAAAGAAAATATTCAATTATTAGTTTTTTTTAATAATATTATGCTATGTCTTATTTTGTTCTATTGGTTTATTTGTAGTAGATGCATAATGTCTTAGTAATAATATTGTAAAGAATAATCTATTTAACATGCATCTTTGAAAATGCCTAAGACATCGGAATGCTCGAAAATGTGTTAAAACACAAGAGCTGTTTAGATCCCCAAATTAAAAATTACAGCTCAGTAGATTTTACTCTAACTTATACTAAGTGCGGAATAGAATAAATGCGAACGGATAAATAAACAAACTACTCTAAGTCATATTCAATATAACACAGTAAACATATAAAAGCTAAAAGAGTAGGGAAGAAGAATGCAAACACAAGATAACACGCTGATGTGTTATCGAAGAAGAAATCGAACTACTCGGTGTAAAACCTCTCCGCCACCCTCCAAGGTAATCGATCCACTAGACAATCAATTGGGATACATGGGTTAGCAAGAGACCCTCCAAGCCTAATCTACCCAATGCACCTAAGCCCTCCAAGCTCCTACTCCAATAAGGTTTCTCGGAACCATATCTTGTCTAGCTCTCCCGATCCTGTAATATGCCTGATTGCATCCACCAAAGCCTGGCTTCTTCCAATGCTTCCCAATAGCACCAAAACCTCACTGAACACTCTGAAAGGGTGTGGTAAGTGTTTGGACTATCAACCTCTCAATGGTATAGAAATGGAGAGGTAGGAGTTGAGGAAAATTCACAAGCAATTGTGTAGAGAATTGTGGATATAACAATCTCTAACTCTCAAGGTTTGTGGTTAGGGTTTTCTCTCAGAAGCACTCCCCAACATTTGTGGGTAATGTGGGTATAAATAGTGTAGGCACAGAAAGTGTGTATTAGAAATGACAGTCTGGCAAAACAGAAGGTTTCACGGGTGTCTCACGAGAAGGCCTTACCCGCGAGATACTCGCAAAAACTAGTTGTCTCCATCCTGTCCTGACTCTTTGCATTCCAGTCATGCGCAGAGTACATGCATCACTTCGTAGGATGCTTACTCACGAGCTACCCGCAAAAACACTTCAGTCTTCAATGCCTTGAGTCTTCACACCCTCTCTCTCTCTCTCACACACAACCCTTACAAATAAATCCCACATGAAATACAGGGTACAAAAGATTGAACAGAATTACAATTAAATTTGACACGAAATTAAAGCCAACAAAACACATGGTTGTAAATTACAACTTTACAACATTAAGGAAGACAACAACTAATGGTGAGGCTAAAGTTATTAAAATGAGACTAACAGATGAAGTTGATGGTTTTTAACTTAATGTCAAGGTAGCAGAACAAAACAATTGAAATAGACCTAATCAAACATATAAGTCATCACCATATGCATATCTTGAGATAATATTCAATAATTTAACATAGAATCAAAGCAAGAGGTCTTGACTTTGATTCTTATCTCCTCCACTTTACCTCTCATTTAAAATCTCACGTGTTGGGCCTCACTTATTAAAAAATAGTTTCAGCCCATACATGAGAAAAAATGTTAAAAGTATATGGTTAAATTATTAAATTTACCATATCTCAATAATTTAATCTTTTGGGACAATTTGTGATTTATCATAATCAACCATCTAAAGATTAAACTAGGTGAGAATTAAATGGAAAAATTAAGCTTCGAATCAACATAGACACCAGGCTTTATTGCGGTAATAATCACAATGCCATTGGAAGCATGTACTTTTTGTGGCACCAAATATTAGCCCTTTATTCTGGGACACACCTTCAAAAGAAAAAAGAAAATAATAATGCGAAAGAAAATTAATTATTACTTTTTTTTTCTGATAAGAAAATAATTATTCGTTGATTGCTACCTAGCCATAACACATGATACCTCACATCGTCTTTTATATATATATATATATATATTCCTTAAAAAAAAAAAAAAAAAAAAAAAAAAAAAAAAAAACTATAAACCTATGAGAGGATATGCTAAGTTTATCAAAAATAATATAATCGGAAAAAGAAGTTACAACGCAGAGCATATGATGCTAAAGCCTTCAAGTGCTCTACGATATCAGTTATTCCATTCTCTAGAAATACCACCATCCCCTTGTCATCTTTTATTGCAAATTGTGATTCGAATTCCTCTACCACAGTGGTAGAAATCTGCTATAAAAAGAGTATGTTTGGGAGGAGATAGTACTCAAGAGTCCACCAAGTTTTACAAGCTTTCACTTAAATTATATTCCATTTGTGTTAAGAGTCTCCGGAAAAATGGCTTCAGTGAAGTCTGAAAAACCTGCTGGCACACAACTGTTTGGGCAGGTCAAGAAGGAGCCTGCCAAGTCTACTGATAATGCAGCCAAAGCTCCAGCATCCAAGTCGGGTGCAAAGAAGGCCGCACAAAAGCCTCAGGAACCTAAGAAGAAGGTACGCAATACATAGCATGACACATCTTAGTACATATGTTTCAAAGGGGAGTGTTTGTTACACACGCGTGTGTCCGTACACACAGGTCTAAAAACAATTAAAAATGTCCATTAAAGACAATTTCAAGTTAAAAATCATGTCTTCAACTCGGGTTTTTAGTGTGTCCATAGTCCAAACGTACTAAAGTGCAACAAGTTTCTCTATTTTGAATTCCATGCTACATAACTACCATGTCCCCATGTTTTTAAACGTGCATCTGCCATGCGATCGTCAACAGAATTCTGTGAAATTTTATTAAGACATAGTAGGTTTGCATCGAAATTCATGCTCATTGCTTTGATGTGTTTGTTCTAATTGAAAATATTATGATTTTTTGTATAGGGAAAAGGAGGCAAATCAGCATCAAAGCACTAATCAAAAGTGCTCAATGCTATGATATCTGACAAAAGCAACTACAAGAAGATCAAAGTTAAATTTGTGTAATGCTCTTTATGGTTTGGTTAATTTGTGTAACCCTAGGAAGTTGATATCTATGTAAGTCATCTAGTTAGGATTGGCCTAATGTAATAACAACGATCTTCTTGGCATATGTACTTTTGTTTGTAAACAATGCTGCTTTTTTTAAATAACATGATATATAGTTTGATCAACTGAATATTGAGTAATTAAATTACATATGTCTTACATTTTGATGTCTTATTTTATAGTCGAATCTGCTTTATTTAATGAATTTGATGTCCAATATATGTGGGCAACATTTTCTTAGGCAAACTTCTAAATTATTTAACTAGTAATTAGCTTCATTTTTGTGTATCTCCAAAAAATAAATAAATAAATAAATACTGATTAAGCAATGACTTTTGCTATGATAGCGATTAGGGAAACTCTAGTCTATAAGAATATTTCGTACAAAAGCTCGTTGCCAAGGAAAACGTTAAAAGTGTGCCTCGTCTCGTCGAGCTGCCCTGCCAACGTTCCCATCTGTTCATCTAAGTTTAGACTTCAAAACTCTCAGCTCTGTAACTTTTTTTTCTTCCAATAGCTCCCTCCTAGACAAATTCTACAGGATACGCTGTCGACAAATTGGTTTGCAATTTCATTTCTGGTCTGGTTCAATAACTATTGTTTGCATATAGTATATTTTGAATTTCTCCATCTCCAAACAAAAATAAAAGAAGTAGACAAAATATTTGAATCTCTCTTGTTACTATCAAATTTTTTGAAATTTCACAAAACAATCTCAACTTAAAATCAAAGCAAGAATTTAAAGCAAGGACTCTTTTGGCACATACTTAAAAGTATAAGGATTTTAATAAAAAAAAATTAAACCATAGAAACCATTTTTAAACATGAGTAAAAGATTGAGAACTAAATGTGTAATTAAACCAAAAATTAAAAAGTTGAAAAAAAAAATATGACAGATTTCATAATTATTTGAATTGAAGTTTTACTTTTGTTGATATATAATAAAAATGATGTTGGTAGTACTTTCAGTGAAGGTGATATTTGCGTTAATCATAATCTATTACCTCAATAAATTGTAAAAAAGAAAAGACAAAAAAAAAAAAAAAAAAAAAATCACATGTGCAATAGCGGAAGCTCTAATATTAATTGTTGTGATTTAAAGCTAGCAAAAATACATTTACTTAAACAAGAAAATAAAATATCAACACGAACAACAATATTTAACATAGTTTGGCCAACTTAATGCCTACGGACGAGCAATACCAATCAAAAATTTACCATCAACAATATAGATTACAAATATGTATAGTAAATCAAACCTCACAACACTCAGAAACCTTACCAACATAAAAAATAAATAAACTTCTCACAAACCTCATAAACATAAACTCACAATCCCAAAGCCCAAATACACCCCAAGACTCTCTCACACCCACAAAACAAACTCTCAATACATAAACACGAGTATTCTTTGAAACTACCAAACTATTCTTCAAAAAAAAATTCACTCCATAATAAGAGTCTTTTCCTCTCCGCATATAGGAAAACCCTTGAGCAAAAACCACAAAACAATTTCCAACAATGCTTATTTATAATACTTCAATTATATTTGTTGAAGAATAAGAAATACCTAATTACTTCAACCAAAAAAAAAAAAAAAAAAACCTCTTTCCTTCTATATTAAGGAACTATTTGTCCTTTCTCAAAAATTAAAAATAAATAAATCAAAAAAGGAAATACCTTCCTTCCACATCAAGGAAAATCCTTATCTTTCACACCAAGGAAAAACCTTATTTCCACATTAAGGAAACCCAAACCGATCTAATTAGGAATTTAAGAAAATTTTACATCACGACTGCTGAAGTGGCAAGTTGTAATTGTCTAATTGGTATAGGATGAAAATTGTGTTAGTTGTGAAAGTGATGCTTAAAAAACTAATGAAATCTATTGAGAAAATCAATTATAAACAATTTCACTTGCATAATCGCCATCTCTGGGGATCGAACCCACGACCACGTGGTTAAAAGCCATGCGCTCTACCTCTAAGCTAAGAAGGCTTGATGGTTTATTTATTTTCATACTTTTAATACTGAACTAATTTCTTGGTACTTGTTTATTTAAATTTAGAATCTGGTACTTTAAATTTAAAAATATTAGATTTTTTTTATATTAAAAAAAAAAAAAAACACACACACACACACACACATACACACAAGGGAAAGAGAAAGTGGTTATAATAAAAAGATATATCACAAACTCCACTTAAAAGTCTCGGTAACTTTTTTAAAGGAGAATATGACAAATTATACTACACATAACACACTCTCTTAAATAAGGTGTAACAATTACTCATTCTTTTTTTTTTAAAAGCAAACACACACACAAGTGAGTCCATTGATTTTTTTTTTTTTTTTCCTTTTACTGATTTTTTTTTCTCTTTTCTTTTTTGAGAAAATGTATAAAAATAAAATAAAGGGTAAATCACCACATATGCATGATCAAACCCACAACCACGTGGTTAAAAGCCATAAGAAGGCTTGTTTGATGACTTATTTATTTTCGTACTTTTAATCAGTAACTAAGTAACTAATTTCTATTTGATACTATAATTTATTTATTTATTTAAATTTAAAAATATTATATTTGATCTGTGGATTTTAAAAAGAAATATAAAATAGCTTTGTCCATTGGCATATTGATTTGATTTTCACCACCAAATATATGGGTTTGCTTGATTTTTATTACTTTATTATGAGGTAACGATTCTCGTAAATGAGATGTTTTAGTATCTATAAAAATAAATTACCCTAAATATATAGGGTTTGCTTGATTTTGATTCCTTTATGATGATGTAATGATCTTCGAGATGTTTTAGTATCTATAAAAATAAAAATAAAAATAAATTACCCTAAATATATGGGGTTTGCTTGATTTTGATTCCTTTATTATGATGTAATGATCCTTGAGATGTTTTAGTATCTATAAAAATAATAATAATAAAATTTAAAAAATTTAAAATAACAAAAATTTAAATAAATAAATAAATAAGTGATCAAATCATTCCTTTTTGAAGTTTCAAAGACCAATTCCAAGAGATTGACCTGGTGGTTTTTAAAATTTCATGAGATTAGTGTATATGATGTGTAGAACAAAGTGACTACATAGGTGTTTAAAGAGCGCTAAACACTATTGTTAGAGGAAAAAAAGTGTTCAAAGAGCTAAACACTTTAGGGTTGATTTTGATTCCTTTATTATGAGGTAACAATTCTCGTAAATGAGATGTTTTAGTATCTATAAAAATAAAAATAAAAATAAATTACCCTAAATATATGGGGTTTGCTTGATTTTGATTCCTTTATTATGATGTAATGATCCTCAAGATGTTTTAGTATCTATAAAAATAATAATAATAAAATTTAAAAAATTAAAAACAACAAAAATTAAAAATTTGTGATCAAATCATTCCTTTTTGAAGTTTCAAAGACCAATTCCAAGAGATTGACCTAGTGGTTTTTAAAATTTCATGAGATTAGTGTATATGATGTGTAGAACAAAGTGACTACATAGGTGTTTAAAGAGCGCTAAACACTATTGTTAGAGGAAAAAAAAGTGTTCAAAGAGCTAAACACTTTAGGGTTGATTTTGATTCCTTTATTATGAGGTAACAATTCTCGTAAATGAGATGTTTTAGTATCTATAAAAATAAAAATAAATTACCCTAAATATATGGGGTTTGCTTGATTTTGATTCCTTTATTATGATGTAATGATCCTCAAGATGTTTTAGTATCTATAAAAATAATAATAATAAAATTTAAAAAATTAAAAACAACAAAAATTAAAAATTTGTGATCAAATCATTCCTTTTTGAAGTTTCAAAGACCAATTCCAAGAGATTGACCTAGTGGTTTTTAAAATTTCATGAGATTAGTGTATATGATGTGTAGAACAAAGTGACTATATTGGTGTTTAAAGAGCGCTAAACACTATTGTTAGAGGGAAAAAAGTGTTCAAAGAGCTAAACACTTTAGGGATTGCTTGATTTTGATTCCTTTATTATGAGGTAACAATTCTTGTAAATGAGATGTTTTAGTATCTATAAAAATAAAAATAAAAATAAATTACCCTAAATATATGGGGTTTGCTTGATTTTGATTACTTTATTATGATGTAATGATCCTCGAGATGTTTTAGTATCTATAATAATATTAAAAAAAATTAAAAACAAAAAAATTAAAAATATGTGATCAAATCATTCCTTTTTGAAGTTTCAAAGACCAATTCCAAGAGATTGACCTAGTGGTTTTTAAAATTTCATGAGATTAGTGTATATGATGTGTAGAACAAAGTGACTACACAGGTGTTTAAAGAGCGCTAAACACTATTGTTAGGGTGTATATGATGTGTAGAACAAAGTGACTACACAGGTGTTTAAAGAGCGCTAAACACTATTGTTAGGGGGAAAAAAAATATGACGAGATTATCGCCGTCTGTGGGGATCGAACCCACAACCACATGGTTAAAAGCCACATGCTCTACCTCTGAGTTAAGAAGACTTGATGACTAGTTTATTTTCGTAATTTTAATACAAGAACTAATTTCTATTTGATAATTTAGATTATTTTTTATTTATTTAAATTTATAATCTGATACTTTAAATTAAAAAAATATTAGATTTGATGTTTAAAATTTAAAAACAAAAACAAAAATATGAAACAGCTTTGTCCATTTGATTTGATTTTCACCCCTAAATATATGGGGTTTGCTTGATTTTGATTCCTTTATTATGAGGTAATGATCCTCGTAAAATGAGATGTTTTAGCGTCTATAAAATATATATATATATATATATATATTCCTTTTTGAAGTTTCAAAGACCAATTCTAAGGTATTGTCCTAGTGGTTTTTAAAATTTAATGAGATCCAATATACATGATGTGTGTAGAATGAAGTGACTACACTAATGTGTTCAAAGAGCTCTAAATACTATTGTTAGGAAAAAATAAAATAAAAGAGAGGAAAGGAGAAGTTTTAATGGACCAACTCTATTTGACATAGAGAATTCTACCATTCACTCTTTTTTTTCTTTACATAACCTTTGAAAGTTAACATGTTATAGTGAGCTAATATAGGCTATTTAACTTAAGAGTCCTCTAGCTCCACTATTACTTCTTGATATTTCCAACATACTCTCTCTCTTTATATATATATATATTATTACCTTGTTTAATATAGATTTTCTTCTTTTCTTTAATCACTTTGACTATAAATAGAGACGCACAAAAATAGTAATCACTTTGACAGTTACTTTTACATACATGCATTCACTAGTAAGTCACTTCACATTGAGAAGTAGCTCCACGGTTTTGTATGATTTTTTTATTTTATTTTATTTTATATTTTAAATGTTTGACTATGAAATGATTTAGTTTTTAGACTTTGCCATCACATCACGAGCTAAACAATATAATTTCCTATATTTTTTTTGTAATTTCCATTTTTTGGTCACATTGTACAGGCAGTAATGTTGTCATATTTACTTGTAACTCGAGTCACATTGAGTAGTGATTTTGAAATTTTCTAAGTTTATTTATTTATTTATTTTAATCTATGATTGGATTATATAGCATTGTGTGTGTGTGAAATACAAGACGAATTTCACAACATTGTGGTCTAAACCGATTTTTTTTTTTTTTTAATTGAAATTTTTTTGTCATTCTGGGCAAATTAGTAAAAAGGTCACAAGTAATGGTAACTCTATCACATCCACTGATAAGATCCTAGTGGGAGAGTTGCATCAAATTTGACAATGTATGCCTTGTCACAGCTAACCTTGTTCTTCTGTTTTCTAATTTTCTCTTTTTGGTCACTTTTGGCAAACAATAACATGGTAGTAACATTATCGCATTCAATGGTAACTCACGTCACATTGAAAAGTAAATTCACAATCTAGATTGGATCACAAAAGATTGTATGTGTCAAATACAATGATGAACTCCACCATGTCATGTGGTAACCTATATTCCTTTCCCTTTTATTTTATTTTAAAATGTTATGGTCACTTTTAGCAGATAGAAACAAGGTCATTGATAATAGTGACTTTGTCACATCTAATGATATCTTACGTAACTTTAGGGAAAATTATATTTTACTACCTTAAACTATACCTCAGATTACACTTTACATCTTAAAATTTTAAAATGTACATTTTACACCAAGAACTATAACCATTGTTACACTTTGCACCTTGATGTCAAGTTTACTGTCAACTTGGACCAAAATCTAAAGTTTAGGGTACAAAGTATAATAAAGAGTATAATTTACGATGATAGTGTAATTTCTTCTTTGTTTTAAGAGATTGAGATGAGGAGCAATTAGATCTTTTCACATGGTGCAACATATTTTTCATCCAAGTTAATAACAAATTTGACGTTGAGGTGCAAACTGTATTTATGGTGCAAAACTTCCATTTGAAAATTTTAGAGTACATAGTGTAATTAGTGTAATAGTTTACAATAATAAAATGTAATTTCTCTGTAACTTTAAGTGGAAACTCTGTGGCTAAAAGACTTATAACTTAACTAGCATTACCTTATTTGTGCCATAAAATCCAATTTGTTTAATATCTGAGAATTATATGAATTTGGACATTATGTATAGTCCGTGAGATGTATTGTATGTTATTTAGGTATAGAAATAAAATTTGCATACGTAGTGTGCATTTAGATGTGAATTAAAATTATAAATTATTTCACTATTTAGCTTATTTTTGCTACTATTCATGGACCCTATTGCACTTTTTGACACTATTCGTGAACCCCACTATACTATTTCAACTAATTTTATCTTTATCTGCAGTACTTTCAATAATAAGTTTTTGTTTTAGCAAAATAAATGGTATCCAAACAGACCCGTAATATCGAAATGTAAGCTCATAAATATTAATTTGTAGTCGATTAAATTGGGAATTTCCTATAATAAAACTATAATATATCAATGTATAATGTAACTCATATATATATATATATATATATATTAAAAATAAAAAATAAAACACATTTTTGTCCCTATATTTTGGGGCCTTTCTATATTAGGGGGCCCTAGAGCACAGCCGAAATGGCCTAGGCCTAGGGGCGGCCTTGCGGGCAAAGGAACCCTAAGATGGACAGTTTTAAGATACCAGAGATCCAATACCCACAACTCATTAAAACATCCCACTGCATTTGTAGTTTAAAAAAAACCATGATTGTGTAAACGCTGTTTCTCTCAATGAGTATTATAAAGAAAAAGAACAAACCTCATAACAACTGCAAATAAAAAAAAGGGAGATGGAGAATAACCACTGCAGTAACCCAAATACAATAACCACTGCAGTATATGTACATATCAACAAAAAAATGGGTTCTTCATTTAACAGTTTAGGGATAAAAAATAGCTAAAATGGACTAACTCTTCGAGCCAACTGCAACATAAATTCAGGTACAAGGCGTCTTCTTGGAGGAGCCACTGCATCTTTGGCAATGGCATCAGCATCACCAGCATGAATGATACCTACTAAATCTTCAAACATCTCGTCTCTACCACCTCTCATTGGATCCTGAATGACATGTCGACAAATATAACTAAACTGATCAAGTTTCTGTTTGTTTTTCACAATTATCTAAATATGCATGACAAAGATAGATGAGGGGACAACAAGATCTTTTAACCAGTTTCTTAAATAAGCAGGAACAAACAAAGCATGTGAAGCAATTTCAATGTTACATTGAATGAAAATCGAATGGTTATGCAAAAAGACCATTAGACCAGGATGAGATAGATTCAAAAAAAACTGTAGCAGAAACTATCCTCCAATCAAGAGAGTCGTAGTCAATTGAAAGGATCACTCCAAATAGACACAAAAAGATGACAACTCCAGAGATTTCTCCAATCCACAAAAGCAACATATTGACAAAACAAACTAAAGGCAACAAATTAAGTTTCCCCTTACCTGAAGAAACAAATCAGTGTGAGTTTTTCCTTCAAACAAAATTGATTCAGCTTTCACCCCAACTCTTTGAAGAGTTTCAGTAAAACTTGTACTGCACAAAAGATGATGATAATTAGAGCCCAAACACAGTTCAAACTTGGTATCTCAATTAGGTAATTTTAGAAGGCCTACTGTGGTGGTTGCATTGTTTTATCAGGTAAAACTGATTTGTAGTGGTTCACTGCTCACTCAAATTGCTATACATTATGTCTTTTTGCTACCATTCAGAATCTAGGTGAGTATGACATTGCTAGATGCAAAAGTTTATGATTAGGTAACATGGTAGATATTGATTAGGTAGCATTTGGAAGTTGATTTCGTTATGTTTGATGTGGTGTATTTGGAGGGAGTGCAATAGTCGTACTTTTGAGGATGTGGAGAGTATAGAAAATCAGCTGCTTGCCTCCTTTGTTGGCACCTTGTTTGATTGGTCTTGGGTTTGGGGACTCACATCTAGTGAATCTCTCCCGATGTTTGTAGATTTGCTTCTTTAATGTATGTAGTTTTCGTTTTTATTTTTATTTTTGTAATCTTAGGCTGCTTTATGTTTTTTGCATTAAGTGGTCCTTTAATAATACTTTTTCTAACCTGTCAAAAAGGAAAAAAAATAAATAAATAAATAAAAAATGGTGCTAGAATTGGGATTGATCCCTTCAGATTTCAAATAAAGATTTTATATGTAATATTTTGGAATTTGATAAGAGGTGATGTTCTTCATCGGTAAAGAGTGCTTGTATTTATGTACATGTTGTAGGCTTTGCAATGATGAGTGAAAGGGTTTTTTTTTCTTTTTCCTTTTTTCTTTTTGTCTTCTAAAGTTCGGATACAATGTTTATCTCTAAAAGATAATATAGGCACATGTATTTAAATCCATCTTTTATTTTTTTTTTAAATTAATGTGAAGAAATATGGGTCGACTAGACTTGACCCAACCTATTTGCCATGTCTATAGACGACCCTAAAATACCTTGACCAAACCCTAACACCACTCACATGCAAAACCAACAAGAACCTATCCATTACCAGCCAAAGACCCATTGTGATGCCCCGGATTAATTTTGATATTGATTTATGTTGTGTGGATGTGTGCTGACTCCTACATCAGGCATATTCTTGATTGATCTAGATTTTATAAACACCAACAAGGGGTCTCAATTGTGACTAGACTACTCCTTTTAGGGTATAACATAAATGTGGCTAGTGCTTTTTCTTGGGTCATTACACCCATTTTCCTCAATCACACACAAACTTAATTGACCAAACCCCCCACAAAATCCAAGCATACCCTCACCAATCTCTCTCTATCATACACTCACAATGGCACCTACAGTGAGCTAGAAGATGTAAGTGGAAACTTACACCAAAAATGCAATAACCACTTCAAAACCAACAATAGAAATTAAAACCAAAAAGGCCATATATATATATATATATATGTATGTATATGAAGCATCAAACCTATGGTTCAGATATATCTTTGTAAGTTTATCTATGCATATGCAAAAAACACAAATATCACCAATGAACTCCTTATATTAATTACATTGAAAGATGTAAGTGGAAATTAACACTACAGTTAGCAAAACTGCTTATTTATGTTACTTTGAAACAAGAATACCAGTTATAAAAATTTATCTAAAAATTCCAACGAACCTCATGCAATATTTGATTTAATAGTAATTAAAGGAAATCACAGAGTTCAATCCAGAGCAGACTCAGACCTGGCATCGGAAGGTATGGAATAATCTGCAGTACCATGAAATAAAATAATTGGTGGTAAGAGGGAAACAGCATTTCTAATGTTTGGGTTCTGGACCACTACTTCAGGAGAGAATCGTTCCAGGGATTTTTCTCCTTCCATTATGCTGTATGACATTTTCAAGCAATCAGGTCAAAAAAGTGACTGGTAAAGATTAAGGTATTAAGCAAATAAATATTTCATCTTCAACAATAACTCAATAAGTGAAAAAAGGAAAAAAAATTCAAGTGATCAATTCAAAGAAGAGGGAAGGTACCTTAAAAAGATGGAACGGTACAGGCCTCGACTATGGAAATAGTCTACTAGTTTAAACAAATTGTACCTGTTTGTGGACATTACAAGGAATGTAAGATGAATGCATCTTTTATTTGCAAATATAAGAAAAATAAGGTACAAAATGCTTGAAAAAAACAGCAGGTGCCAAGAATGATTTCATAACTAGAACAAGACCACTATTTATTTCTGTGCTTTTTGCTTACTGGTAATTAAAAAAGTACATCCACGTTTAAATGATTTAAGTATAAGCATATCAATTTTTTTTTTTCCAATTATAAACTACAACTTACGTCACTTATAGTTGGATACCAACAAATTAGAAACTATTGTTAAAACATAGTGGCAAGCTTAGGGAAAGACAAAGTCAACCATGTTAATTCACCCTAACACCCCAAGATCACAGTCAAATTATGCATTTCTGATATCAACCTTTGGGAAATTGACATTGTGATTCCTTTTCAGGTTTCATTGCTTTTTGGAATATTGGATTGTAACTTGCAGAGAGGAAGGGAATGTATTATGATCATCATATGCATTAATTCATTTCAATTTGAATAAAATTTTCATCACATATAAAAACATCTGCAGTTCTGATCTAATCCTTACACTTTAGAAGAAACACTTCAGAAGAAGAAAAAAAAAAAAAAAAAACTAGGCCAGAATGATCTGATGATAAAAAATTCACATTTGAATACTGCATGGAATCACTGCAAGAACCAAGCAGGACAGAATCAGTGGAGAGCTATGATACTAATTTGATGCAGGACCTTTACTAAACCCAGCACTAAATGAGGTTTCTTGATAGGGTTGGCACTGTCTTGTTTTCAGGCTTTTACAGGATTGAAGGTCAATGTTGGGAAAAGTGAGATTGTCCCTATTGGGGAGGTGAATAATCTAGTTGCACTGGCTAGTATTCTGCATTGTAGAGTGGGGAGTTTGCCTATGAAATACTTGGGGATGCCTTTGGGAACTTCTTTTAAGACTGCTTCGATTTGGAATCCTATCTTGGAGAAGATAGAGAAGAAACTTTCAAGGTGGAAGCGACTCTATTTATCTAAGGGTGGTAGACTCACTTTACTTAAGAGTACTCTCTCTAGCCTTCCTACGTATTTTTTATCTCTCTTCACTATTCCTAAAGCAGTGGCTGCTAGAATGGAAAGTATTCAGAGGAATTTTCTTTGGGGGACTTCTGAGGGGAACTTCAAATACCCTTTGGTGGCTTGGAAAAAAGGTGTGTTTACCGGTTGAATTGGGGGGGTTGGGGATAAGAAGTGTGGCGTTGTTTAATCAAGCTTTATTAGGGAAATGGTTGTGGCGTTTTGGTCATGAAGTTACCCATCTTTGGCAGAGAGTTATCTCCACAAAATATGGTGAGCGTCAAGGGGGGTGGTGTACGAAAGTGTGCAGGACTCATGGATGTGGCCTTTGGAGAAGCATTTAGGAAGGATGGGAGAGTTTTTCTAAGCATCTGTCTTTTGTAGTGGGTGATGGCACCCGTATCCGCTTCTGGCACGATAGGTGGATTGGGGATAATTCCCTAAAAGATCTATACCCTGAACTCTTTGTCTGTTCAACTGCCAAGGACGCTTGCATCTCTGAGGTTTTGTGGCTTCTGGAAGGAGGCACTATTAGAGTGTGGGATTTAAGATTTCACAGAGCTTTCGAAGATTGGGAACTTCCTGCATCTTTTTCCCTACTTCAGTTTATCCAATCGCGTATTCCTCGGGGAGTTAGGAGAGATTCTCTTTGTTGGCGGCTCAAAGGTAATGGTAAATTTGACACCCGATCGTATTACCATGCAATTCAGGGTAATTCGAACTCTTAGTTTCCTTTGAAGGGTGTTTGGAAACCTAAGATTCCTAAGCGAGTGGCCTTCTTCCTATGGACAGCTGCTCACGATCGGATTCTCACGTTGGATAATCTCAAGCTTAGGGGTCGCATTTTGACAAATTGGTGTTGTATGTGTTGTTGTGATGGGGAGTCGGTTGACCATCTCCTCCTTCACTGTCCTGTTACTCATACCTTATGGACCTTCATGCTTCAAGCTTATGGTATTCATTGGGTTATGCCAGGATCGGTGGCGGGATTGTTGTCTTGTTGGCATCAGTGGCTCGGGAAGCACAACTCGAATATTTGGAATTTGATTCCAGGGTGCATAATGTGGACTGTTTGGTTGGAACAGAATCGTCGCTCCTTTGAGAACAAGGAGAAGACGTTGGATGAGTTGAAGGTTTTAAGCCATCGTAGTCTTTTTGAGTGGTCTCGTTGTTGGGGTTTTACTGAGTCTTCGTCTCTTCCAGAGTTTTTGTCTTCCCTTAGTTTTTCTATTTGATTTCCCTCTTCTTTGTTTGGCTGTTTGTTTCTTCTGTTTCTTATTGTTCATCATCATGAACATCTTGTATTATTCATCTTTTATTTATTAATAATAGTTCTTTTATTACCTATAAAAAAAAAAAAAGAGGTTTCTTGATAGGTTCTTGAAGGATTCTTCTTTTTTGGTTTTTTTTTTTTTTTTTTTTTTTTGATGAATTGATAGGCTCTGGAAGGATTCTTCAATAGGGTTTACTGTTTAAGGATTTAGAGATGGTTAGGTCATAAAAAGATCGAATCTTAAAGGAGATGGTTGTTTGGTGTTAAAACAGTGAATTTAATGAGGGTGGAAAAATAAGACAAACCCAAGTCTATCATACTTAGGAAGAACCCAATAAATTCTTTATATAAGCTACTCCTAATTATTTTCCAACAAATACTTGGAATCCCAAACAAAAACAAAGAACTATTAAACTAACTAGGAAAAGATTAAAAAACAAAACAAAACAAAAAAGGATGATATATATATATCAAGCAAAACCTGCTGTAGCCATTATGAGTGGTGTTCGCAATTTTTGTATTAAATTCAAATTTTTTCAACTGGTGGTAGAGGAAGAGGGACGGTATTTTTCTTTAAGGGTCTTTGAAAGAAGTAGGTACCTCATGAAGTCGGTCTTCATGGGTAAGAATGTGGCACAATGGCTAATGAAGAGTATAGAACAGATTGCCGTTGGGATCAAACCGAAGGATTTTTATAAGATCAGGGAAGGTGATTTAGCCTACACCCTCCAACGGAGCTCAAACTCTGTTGGCCTGTTCCTCCTTTTGACTGAATTTAAAATTGGCGGGTCTAGGAGGTCCATTATTATACCTGAAGGCAGAGCAAAGAATGGATGGAGGGTTTTTGGGTTAGAGTTAAGGAAGATGCTGAAACTTGAAAACTATGTGAATGGTGGGTCTGGGCAATCGATATTTGTAGCTCAGCTTCATAAGGACAACTTAGGGGTTCAACCATTCAAAACTTATGCCGATATGGTGCGTGGGAAGCAGCACCCAGTAATTGAACAAAGGATGTTGAGCGGTACACTGGTGAGCATACCAGGTCCGACGTCTCTAGGTGGAAGAGATGTGGGTTCTCGGTGCATTAATGAGGAATTTAATTTTGGAGAGAAAAATCCGGTAGGAAATAAGAGAAGATCTCTATTGAAATTCAATTCAAATTGGAATATACATGTTTATGGAAAAAAACGTGATTTGAGGAAGTTTGACTGGACAGGAGTAGGCTTGACTATAGAGGTGAATGGGGAAGGAAAAAGGCGTGTTGTTTGGAACTCTTATAAAGGTGGCCTAAGCAGTTCTATTTGGGTGAAAAGGAATCAGAGGGAGCATGTGGTGGGTCCTTCAAGAGGGTCATGGGTTCATACTAATCCTGTTGTGTATAAAGGTGGATTGAGGAGTTCCAAATGGGTCAATCAGAGGGAGCACGTGGGGGGTCCCTCTAGTGGATCACGGGATCACTTACATCCTGTGGTGGGCTCAAATTTTAAGTGGGCTCCACGGGAAACAAGTTATAAATTGCCAACTGTGGGCTTAAGTCTGAAACCCAAGTTGGCCCAACCTGGTTTGGGAGCTACTCAGCTGTCAGTAGCAAACTTCTCAAGCCCAAGCTCTCATGTAATGGGCGAACCATCTACCAAGGCCAATCTGACACCCTTGACCCACTCAGCGTCAATGGCAGGAGCTTTCTCAAACAAACCCAAGTCCTCGATGCTCACTGAAGTGGTGGCAAATCGACAAGCTGAGACCCCGATGGTTGTTCAACATCGTTGCTTGTTTGGGACCAGCTCCAATAGTCTCACAGTGGGTTGAACAGAGGCTGTTTGTAGCTCCTTGGATGGGTTCTATACCGACGGATTCGTGGTGCCTCAGATGCCTCAGATGGTGGCTGGGAATAGTTCTGTTTGCCTTGGGATGGATTCGATGGAGATTAGATGTAATTCTTCTGATGGGTTTAGCTCCAAAGGCCACACAGTGACTCAGATGGTGTTGGATAGTGCTAGGGTTAGCTCCGATGACTCTGTAATGCCTCTGGGTAAGGCCGACAGGGTAGATATGCCAATTTCTATGGGTTTTTTCTTGGCAGCAACCCTTCATAGAATGATGGATGTTGGGTTGGTGGATTTTGGTGTATATTGTGTGGATAAAGCTGGAAGTGGGAGTAGTGTGCATTTGTTTTAGGGGGTGGATGACGAGTGCACCAGGCAGATAGATGTTATTGAGACTGATTAGCCCAATTTAGCATTGATCGAATCAAAGTCAGTTTGTGGCTTATCTGATTTGGGGGTCTCGTTGGAGAAGGGAAGGGCTATCTCAGAAGTAGCTATTTTGGGTGAGGAGAGTCTGACAGAATGTAATCCGCTATCTACTATTGCTCCTCTGGGGCTGGACCTGTCGATGGAAATGCACAAGGATACTAAGGTGTTAGGTCTTGGTGGTAGGTTGGATGTCTCAAGTTGGGTGAAGCATAGGATCCCAGGTTTTAATAAAGTGGTTGGGCTTTCTGTAAACCATCATGAGAGGCTGTGCATTGACTATCTTCAAAGGCTAGAAAGGGAGATGGAGGTAGTTAAGGAACAACGGAAGAAAGTAGCGGTTAATCAAAAGGCAGCCTCCTCAACAGGTAAAGAGAAAAGAGAGTTGAGGAATTTAATTTCCTCGGTGAATTATGATGGGCGATAGGGTGTTGGTAGTGCAGTAGTAGAAGCAGTGGGGAATTAAAAGTATTAATGAAGTTGAAAATGATTTCATGGAATGTTGATTGAACGACTCCCAGAAACATTTGGTAGTTAGAAATTTGAGTGGAAGTGTGATGTTATTTGCCTTCAAGAAACAAAGCTTGATGGCATGGATAGATAGATGGTTTTCAGCTTGTGGAGTTGTCTGTATGTGGATTGGACGGTTCTAGATGCTGATCAGATGGCTGGGGGAGTCTTGATTATGTGGGATAGAAGGGTTTTAGAAAAGTTAGAGGTTCTGGTGGGTTCGTTCTCAATGTCGGTCAATGGAAAGGGGTGGAGGATGGTTTTATTTGGGCATGTTCAGGGGTGTATGGCCCAAATGACAACAATATGAGGGGTTATATGTGCGAAGAGTTGGTTGGTATTCAGCAATACTGGAATGTTCCCTAGTGCTGTTTTGGGGATTTTAATGTTCGTTTTCCTAGTGAACAGAGGGGTGGATCTCAGCTTACTTCAACTATGGAAAAGTTTTCTGAATTTATCGAGGACCTAAACTTGATAGATTTGCCTTTGGAGGGAGGGAGTTATACATGGTCTAGTGGTACTAACCAGCCATCCATGTCTAGGATTGATAGAGCTCTGGTGTCGCATGACTGGGAGCAACACTTTCCAGATGTGATCCAATCGATTCTACCACGACCTATTTCAGATCATTTCCCAATTCTCTTGGAGGCAGGGGGTATGGCGAAGGGGAAAAGTCCCTTTTGGTTTGAGAATGTGGTTGAAAATGGATGGGTTTGTTGATAGAGTTGATTCATGGTAGAATCGCCATTCTTTTTCGGGTACACCTAGTTATGTGTTTGCTAAAAAATTGAAAGCTTTGAAAGAAGACATTATTCAGCGGAATCGCCAAGAATTTGGCTATGTTGGTCGCAAGAAGAAAGAATTATTGAGGGCGTTAGAGTTACTAGATGCTAAGGATGGGGTTCTTGGACTCACTGAAATAGAGATGAATGAGAGAAATGAAGTGAGATCGCAAATAAAGCATCTTCTTTCTCTAGAGGAGATCTCATGGAGACAGAAATCGAGGATGTTGTGCATTAAGGAGGGTGATAATAATACTAAGTTCTTCCACAAGATGGCTAACTCCCAGAGAAGGTATAACCATCTGAGTTTCTTAGAAGTGGATGAGGTGATTTATGAGGAAGAAGCAGATGTGGCCGCTCAAGTAGTTCAATTTTATAAAACTCTGTATCAAGAGTCTGAAGAGTGGAGACCTTTTGAGGAAGGTCTAGAGTTTGATCAAATTGGGGAGTTGGAGAGGGGCTGGATGGAAAGGAGGCTTGAGAAGGACGAGATTATATCAGTGGTTAGAGATATGGAAGGGAATAAAGCTCCAGGTCCAGATGGCTCTTCTATGGCCTTTTTCCATCATTGCTGGAGAGTTGTAAAAAGAGATGTTTTAGCAGTTTTTGAAGAGTTCTATCAGCACTGTAAGTTTGAGAAATCTCTTAATGCTACCTTTATAGTTTTAATCCCTAAGAAGAATGATGCCTCTAACATTCGAGATTTCAGACCTATTAGTTTGGTGGGGAGCATGTATAAGATCTTAGCCAAGGTTTTGGCAAATCGATTGAAAGTGGTGTTAGATCAACTGATATCTGAATCTTAGAATAGTTTCGTGGGAGGTAGACAAATCCTTGATTCAGTTCTCATTGCCAATGAATGTTGACAGCCAAACGAAGAGTAAGATTCCTGGGGTGATCTGTAAGTTAGATATTGAGAAAGCATATGACAATGTGAATTGAGAGGCACTTCTGAAGTTGTTGAAGAAAATGGGCTTTGAGGAGAAATGGTGCAGCTGGATTCGAACTTGTATCTCTATAGTGCAGTTTTCTGTGTTAATCAATGGGTGTCCGGCTAATTTTTTTGGTAGCTCTAAAGGTTTGAGACAAGGGGATCTGCTGTCTCCCATGTTATTTTTAGTTATAATGGAAGTGTTTAGTAGGATAGTGAAGAGAATGGAAGGGGTAGGACTACTTAGTGGCTTTAGGGCAAAAGGCAAGAGGGGCAGAGGGGAATGTGTTTCGCATTTGTTATTTGCAGATGATACTATTTTGTTTTGTGAGGCAGCGGTGGAGCAAATCCTACATGTTCGATTGTTGCTTCTTTGTTTTTAGGCTGTGACCGGTTTGAAGGTTAACATTGCTAAGAGCGAAATGGTTCCTATAGGAGAGGTAAATAATGTGCATGCTTTGGCAGAGATATTAGGTTGTAGAGTTGGGGCCCTGCCAATGAACTATCTTGGTATGCTGTTGGGGGCGTCCCACAAATCCCCCTCTATTTTGAACCCTATATTGGAAAAAATTGAAAGAAAGCGGGATGGAAGAAGTTGTATTTGTCAAAAGGTGGCAGACTGACATTGCTTAAAAGCTCGCTATCTAGCCTCCCTACTTATTTCTTATCTCTTTTCACCATTCCTACACATGGCGAACAAAATTAAGAAGCTGCAAAGCGACTTCTTGTGGGGTAACTCTAAGACACATTTGTTGGTTTGGGATAAGGTGTGTATGCCTATTGCTATTGGCGGTTTGGGTATTAGGAAGTTGACCACTTTCAATAAAGCCTTACTTGGAAAGTGGCTTTGGCGTTTTGGGATCGAGGAGAATAGGCTTTGGAGGAGGGTGGTAGCTTTAAAATTTGGGGAAGAACGGGGGGATGGACTTCTAAGTTGAGAAGGGGTGTTCATGGGTGTGGTTTGTGGAGAAGTATTCGGATGGGATGGGAAGTGTTTAGCAAAAATGTCCAGTTTAAGGTTGGGGTGGGGGATAGAGTGAAATTCTAGACAAATAGGTGGTGTGGAGATCTTCTTCTCCATTTGGCTTTTCCGGTCTTGTACAATTTTGCTACAAACAAAGAAGTTTCCGTAGAATCATCTTTGATGTGTCAAGGAGCGGGGAATAGGAGAACTTGGGATGTTCGTTTCATTCGAGGTCCTAATCATTGGGAGGCAGAGGTGGTGGATGATTTCTTTCGATTCTTGGCATCTTTACCTCTAGAGACTGATGGTGATTGTATAAGATAAAAGTTGACAAAGAACGGGAATTTTACTATCTGCTCATATTATCATAAGTTACATAGTTCTTCTTCCATTGTATTTCCATTGAAGGGTATTTGGAAGGTTAAGGCACCCTGGCATGTCTCCTTCTTTGTTTGGACAGCGGCATGGGATAGGATTTTCACAAGAGATAATTTGAGGCTTAAGGGTTTTGACTTCGTTGATTGGTGTATTATGTGTCATTGTGGGGAGGCAGTAGATCATTTTGTTGTTGCATTGTTTATCGGCTATGGTGCTTTGCCTATAGAACCTTTGGGATTTCATGGGTCCCCTCTCATGTACGGTGTCGGATTTTCCTTTTGGCTAGTAGAATTGATTGGGGAAACATTCATCTCACATTTGGAATTTAGTTCCATTGTGTTTGATGTGGTATATTTGGAGGGAACACAATCGGCGGACATTTGAGGATTTGAATAGATCCGATGACCAACTACTTGCTCTCTTTTCTAGTTCCCTTTTTGATTGGGTTAGGGCTTGGAGACTCACATCTAGTGATTCTCTTCCTTTATTCCTTAGCTCTCTTCTTCTCTGCAATTAGTGTTTTTTTATGTTTTTGCTTCTCTGTCTTTTCTTGTACTTATGATATGCTAGTGCTAATTTGCATTTAGCAGTTTTTTGAATATACATGTTTCTTACCTATCAAAAAAAAAAAGGATTCCAAAAGGACCAAAACTTAAAATAAGACTCATGGATCTCTAATGCAGCCCATTCCAACAAATTTGGAAATAATTAAATTACCCCTACTTAAGTATAAGCTAATTAAAACTGAACCAGCAACTTTCAAACTCGGGCAGACATAATACTAGACTCAATAATAACTAAGTAGACTATGAACTAAGCCAATTAGGTCCCACATTGAAACTAGGCCATATTTTTAACTATTTTGATAGTTATCTTGTTTGTTTTAGAGCTTTTTACTGGTTGTATCAACCCAACATTCAAAGAATCATTAGAGAAAATCTCCACGTGAGATATTCTAATAATCATTTGAAGTAATATACTACCACTTGTTCACAAAGTTTAAGCTAATAAGAAATGATGAATTGAATCACTTAACCATTATTCCAAAACTGTCCCTCACATGTGAGCCTAGTTCTCCCTCAATAAGTGAGACCCAAGGCATGGAATTTTTAAATGTCAGGATGTAGAGTGGAGCCTAAATTTGAACTCAGACCACCTTCTTTAATACCATCTTGTTCAAGATGTTAGGAAATGATAAATTTACCATTATTCTAACAAGAAGCATCTACTTGGATTACTGTGCTTGAAACACAGGAAAGAATTCTGCAAGGTTCAAAAAAACCTGCAATAGAAACCCACCCTCCAGATAATCCAAAATAAGCCTTTATCTGGGAAACACTCCAAGAAGTGCTCTCTCCTTCACCAGCTTCATTAATTGCCTGCTCCACGAGGGTGCAAGCAGCAATATGGGCACCAGCTGACTGTCCCATTAGATAAATCCTGCGTAAACAAAGCATGAGCAGAACATCTCTATTAGCAACTGCCACTACACCCCCCCCCCCCCCCCCCCCCCGGTCTCTCTTGCCCAAAAACAGGAGTCATGCTTAGATGTATAGAAAAATGTGAAGTGATTATTACCTATCAGGATCACCTCCATATTCAGCAATATTGTTGCACACAAATGAGATACCTTGAGAAGCATCCTTTACCATATCACTCATGGTTCCCTGAGGGAAATTCCTGCATGAGTTTTCAATTAAGACCCATACTAGTATGAAGTAGTATTACAAGTGTATACATGTTATACACTTACAAAGAATTCACCCACATGGAGGAATCAACCTCATGTAAATTAAATCAGGGCTTCTTCAAAGCTACATCCATGATCACAATAGCAAATGAAGTAATCATGTAATGTGTGAAGCTACCCTTTAAGTATCATACAAGTAATTCTTTGGATTTTAACAAAGATCTAAAGATGATCATGCAAGCATATTACTTGTCCTTGTCCATGAAAAGAATATACAAAATCATGCCTCATATTATGAGACAGAACGATAAATTTTAAAATTTTAAAATTTCAAAAGCTACTTCTATAAACAGAGAAGAACAAAACATAGAAACTGCAAGTTAAAATCAGTCAATTGGTGCCTTGTATAGCATTTGAACACATAAAAGGGAAGTGCAATGTGCAGGCAACACCATCATCACAAGAACACAAGGATGGTCCCAATATATCATAATATTCTTTCCCTTCAGAAAGCACATCGACCAATTATTTCTTTTTCTTTTTCTTTTTTCAAATTCAGTAAGTCTGACCTTAAGCAAGTCATATCCAGTGCACAAAACTCTTACTTTTTCGGACTTTGGGATAGGTGATTTGGTAAGGTAGCGCTACCCAAAATTTGTTTTGGAGAGGTTGGTTCTCATACTTGAACCTGCGACCTGCCACTTCTGCTGACCTTAAGCGGGTCTCTTAAAAAAATTATTTATTGCGGATACACATGGACTAGTTCCTATTGCAATGTGAATTATAAAAAGATCATTTGATTATAATGAAGATTAGAGGTTGTCAGGTTACAAAATAATTCAAAATATGAGCTACTGAAAGGATGCTAAAGACATGAGTGGCAATCATCAACCAATATAAGATGTTTGGGAGGCCAGAGTTAGATACCGTACAAACATCAGAGGATGGATATCTTACCTGCAAACTTGAATAAGTAGCTCAACACATTGAAGCATGTAGAAAAATTTGTGGTACCATAAAAAAATAGAGTAATTTATTGAGGATCATGATTAGAAAAAAAATTGATACCTTAATTTAATATTTGTACTGGTGCCACCTATTGGTGCTAATAATAAAGAATAATACTGTCTAAAAGGTGATTCTGTACAACAGAAACAAAAAAATGCAGGTATGGAGTAATTGAATTATGGTACAAGGTGCTACAAGGACCCAAAAACAGGCCTTCAAAAACATGGGTCAAGGTGGTGAGAAAAAGTAGTAAATTATCTTGACATAATTGTCTTTCAAATACAATTCTCTTTCAAAGATTTGTAAGATGAGATGAGATAATAATTTATTATTTGTAACGTTAGCAACAGATTATGAACAATTAATAACCCAAAGAGGCAATAGAATTTTACAACATTTCAGATTGATATCATATAAAGATAGTATCACACACAATCCCAAATCTCAATAGATTCATAAGATAACTTCATCCGGAACATAGTTTTCATTGGCAAGATGAGAATATGAGATGAGATTTATTATGTACAACAGTATGCTGTTGCTTAAAGTAAATCATATCACCTGTAATCTATGCATGCCACTATAATGTCTCTTTCTGATAACTGCTGTCCTAAAAGACAACCCCATGCTTTGTAACTGCATCCAAAAAGATGAAAAAACAAAAAGAAGTCTGAAAACATATTGAGGACACAGAGAAGTATGCATATGACGCACGAAAAAAAGAATGTAAATTTGAGAAATCAACAAAATCTGACAAGACAACCCTTTAATCAACTTAGATCCAATTTTTGTAATTGAATGAATAACAAAACAAAATTAGATTCTGATATCTAACCTACAACTTAAATATTTCTGATATTAGAACTACCTACTGTACCCATTACTATTATTTTTTTTCATCTTCTGCTTAAGCTATTATTTATCAATTACCATTTTAAGTACAATATCAGTCACATTTATAGTTTTATTGTATGCCTCTATCTGTTGCTTCTACATGCCCAAAACTTAAAAAAAAAAAAAAAAAAAAAAAAAAAAAAAAAAAAAAAAAAAAAAAAAAAATCTTCTGTTACTAGTATTATTATTATTATTTTATTAGACTTCCCATTTCAAGTACAAATATCAACTATCAGCAAAAACAACCCTCACCCAATAATCCAGGCTCCACCAGTTACAAATGCAATAACTGGCTTTGGACCATCATTATTTTTGGGGAGATACAGATCCAGCCTGCAGAACAAAATTTAAACAGTTGTCATGAAATCCATAAAATTAAACAGGGTGTAAAAAATTCATTGCACCGAAATGCACAATAAATCAGCCCAGTTCATTTTTAAGTTACCTATTCCTTGGTTGATCACCATAAACTATGCTTCTGCGGACCTGACTAGAGAAGAAATAGTAATATCCAACTGCAAAAGACAAGCAGAGTAGTTATGCTCCACTAGATAGGACAAGCATACAATTTGTCATAAGCATATATATATGGGCAAATCGGTACAGTTTCTTATGTACTGTGCCTTAGCTTTCCCATTTAAATTTAACCATCTAATTGCATTAGCCAATGCAGCATAATCATTGTTATCTTCCCCAAGGATAACTAAATTCAACCATTGTTTATTGGCCAATGCAACCACTTCGTTGAATTTAATTAAGGAACCTAAGGTACAACACCTAATGAACTGTACCAAAGGTTTGCCAAATATATATATATATATAGGTCAACACTATGTATATGACCAATTATATGTACAATGTTTATACTGTAAAGAGTATGCATAAAACTTTTGCAACAGAATTATTAATGTTACAGACCTTGAAAAAAACCTGGGAAGAGTAGAAAGGAATAACAACTAAGGGCCAGAAATCTTGTAATCCATTTGTAACCTACCCTGAATAAAATTTAAGTGATTAGCAGCATCTAATTATTTGGATAGGCCAGAAAAGCATCTCAAACAAACATTACAGCATACATAATTGAAATTTCAAAATCCAGGATAACTTCAAATATCATAAATTAGAGTTGAAACTACTTCAAGTATGTAAATGTGATTGGGATGATTAACTGACCTACACATTAAAAGCCACACATAATAGATTTTCTACTGATATCCCTCTTAGAAAGCCTACTTCATACATTTTTTTTCCAGTGAGCTATACTAGCACCTCCAACACTTACAAGTTCTAGGTAGAAAGTGAGGTCATTGGCTCAAGATCCATTGTGTGCGTAACTTACACAGACAAAAAAAAAAAAAAATTTGACAAGTAATAAAGAATTTTCTTGAAGAAAGGGGAACTCAAATATTAGAGCCTCCTAAAGAACTACAATCTAAGGTTTAAGAGATCTATAAATCTAAGAAGGAATCACAAGCTATCAGTCGATCACAGTACAAATTCAAACTAAGTGCAAAAAAAAAAAAAAAAAAAAAAAAAAAAAACCTAAATTGTAGATCTATTAACACCTTCAAAGGTTCAATTATTCAACTCTATTCACTTGTTCACATAATGCACTGAGGATTCGCATTCCAAATACAAGCAAGGCATCTAACGTTATCAATATTCTTTCCACCTTTCCTATCCCTCTTAGAGACCTACTTCAAATGTGCGGTCTCAATTGTGTACTCACTACATGTTCACACCTTCATGATCAATCTTCCCTCACATATTTACATATAAAGGCTACTTCTTGTTTGCCTTAAATGCAATTACAGCCAATACCAATGCCAATAAACGACAAATTCTTCAAGATGTACAGTATTTTTTTTTTTTTTTTTTTTGGGAGGAAAAAGAAGAACAAAGTACTATAATGTTTTTCCATCCATGGTCACCTGAACAATTATTTGGAACTACAGCACTTGAAATACAAAAGACATCACAAAACTGTATCCTTGAGAGCAATCATCCCCATAACAAAACAAAGTAATGGTGAGAAACTTGAAACAACCAAATTAAAGAAATTAGAAGATTGTACCCAAGGTATCTCAGAAGCTTCAAACTCAAACAGATGACCAAAATCATTTCAGCCGCAGCATGCCCAAACATTGTGGTCAAAAGACTGGTGGCAGTCGCTGCCAGCAGAAAGTGAATACAGTGAGTTTTCACTGGCGACCTGGCGCTGGTGCTGCTGGTAGTAGGTGCTGGAGCTGGAATTAGTGTTGGTGGTTGGGGTGGTGTCATGGTGAGGTTAATGTCCAAGGAAGATGGGCTTAATGGAAATGGTTTTATCATCCGCAAACAATGAAGAAAGAAGAAGAATGGTTGTTGTTGGATCATACACTCCCTTGACCAACATTAGGAAGGCAAGGCTAAAAGTTGTTGGTTGTTCCAATGAGGAATGTGAAGAGTGGTTGGATATGGGTAGGATTTGAGATGCATTTTTTTCTTTTTTTCTTTTACTTCTTTTGTTCTGTTCTGTTCTAGAGAGAGGATTTAATTTCTTGCCAAAGAGCTATAGATCATCAAGCAGCTCCTCCACTTCTAAGTTTTACATGGAGCATGAGATCATGGGTTGAAGACCCATTGGGTGCATATGTAACTTACCAGTAAAAAAGAATTATAAGTAATAAAAAAAATCTGAAAAAAAGAGAACTCAAATACTAAAGCCCTCCTAAAGAACTACAATCTAAGGTTTAAGAGATCTACCAAATCTAATTAGGAATTACAAGCTATCCAGCAAATCATATTTTTAAAAAAAATCTCAATTGCAAATCTCTCAACACCTTCAAAAGTCTGATTATTCAACTCTCTCCAAATTGTCCACATAATGCAATGAGTATTCACGTTCCAAATAAGACTATTGTTATGAGAACCAAGAACCCTTTTCCAGTTCCAGTAAAAGTAGATATCAATCACTTTATTTGGCACCAGCCACTGAATCCCAAAACAGAAAATACAAAGGACCACAGAGCACTAGCAAATAAGCAATGTAACAATAGACAATCCACAGTTTTATAGCTACACTTACACATACAACACCATTTGACCATGATAAACATTCCTCTTAATAAAATTATCCACAATCAAAAGGTTATTCATCAGGAGCCCAAACAAAAGTCAGCAGCCCAAAATGAAGTCAAAACGATCCCGTCAGCCTAAGTGCCCAATCGAGAAACAGAGAGATCCAATCAACACTCTAAAGTCCTGATTGGATGTCTGAAGGTGCCAATTAGCACTCTTTTAGCAAGATGCCTTGATTCATTCCAAGACCAAGCCAAAATTCCCCTTTGCATGTGGGAAGGCCCCAATAATCAGTCATGTGCTCAATTAGGTTGCAACACATGTTGTAATTAGTTAGGACTCATCTAACACATCTCAAATGAATCTTCAATTTTGATAACACGGCTCTTATTACCTAGAAACCTTTTTTTTTTGGGAAAGAAAAAACCGTCCAGATCAACAAACATAATATGCACTCTCTGTTAACGGTTGGCATCATTTAATTTTCCCTCCATTTCCTCCAGCTAAACGAATTCAAATAAGCTCTCTCTGAGATGCAAAGATCTTAAACTTCTTACTTAAGAAATCAACCTATATGAACAAGAATTCAACTTTCCACATTAAATCTAATAAAAACTGAAACAACCAAGCAATCAACGGCCAATTCCAATTCCAATGCCAATAAACAAAAAAACAAAATAAAAAGCAAGATTGTACCCAAGGTATCTCAAGAGCTTCAAACTCAAACGGGTGATCAAGAAGGTCTCGGCGGCGGCATGGCCAACGTCGTGGCCGAAGGAGTTGCGGCGGTCGGGGGAAGAAGAGGAGAGCGAAGACAAAGAGTTTTCACTGGCGATCCGGCGGCGGCGCTGCTGGTAGTAGGTGGCGGAAGTAGTAGTAGTAGTACTATTTGTGTAGCTTAAGGTCCGAGGGAGAAGAGGCTTAATGGAAATGGTTTTCTCATCCTCAAAAAGAAGACTATTTGTTGTTGTTGTTGTTGTTATTGGATCATCATCAGAAGTTGAATTTGGTTTTTCCAATAAGGAATGTGAAGGGTGGAGGTTTGTTATGGGTAGGATCATTTGAGATGGCATTTTTTTTTTTCTTTTTTTTTGGTCTGTTCGAACCAAATCTAATAATCTCCAACGCCTGAATTTCTGTCTCTGCTCGATTCTATTAACTGTTTTTGGTTTTGTAAAATTTTGTTGAGATTTGGGAAAGTGTGCAAAGTGAGAGAGAATCAAGGTCAAACTCCTCCCCTCCCCTCCCATTCCCAGTCCCACTCATCGCTGTAGATGTAGAGTAGACCGGCCAGTACCTATACGCCACATACTGGCTACTGTACGCTAATACTTCTCTCCTTCTCTCTCTGTCCCTAAACACTGTTTATAAACTCCTAGACAATATCGCTTAATGCATTTTCTATCCATTAAAAGTTTCTAAAACTACGTACGTTAATTTAAATTGTAAAGAAATATTGGGATTGAGTTTTTTTTTTTGTTTTAAATAAATGGTTTTTTCTCCACAAAATAATAATAATAATAATAATAAATAAATAAAGGGTAAGACACGAATTTTATTTATTAATTTTGAAAATAAAACTTCAGTTTTGGACAACCTAAAATAAAATAGAAGGTTAATAATTTGAAATAATATGAGTATATATATCCAGAACTTGGTTTGGTTGGTTGGATTTAGTCATTTCCTGTCTTGCTCACCGTAAGGCTAGTTTATCTCTTTCTTTTAAATATATATATTTTTTAGTATTACGTGTTTGCTTTAGCTTGAATGCTTTGCTTAGACAGATAAGCATGCTACGAGGGACGTTAGATGCATTCGCATTGTCATCTTATCAAAGCCTGTTTCACTTGCGTGATTTATATAACAATTGTAAATGGATATAATTTGCTGTTTAATCTGTATCATTCAATTGATAAAAAATTGATTTAGCCTGTCGTGCAATTTAAGAAAAAAAAAACATTTCCTTCCACGTAATTAGTTGAACTTTTTGAGTAAACAATGTCAACGATAGGGTTGAGATTGCTGGTTCATAACCACGTAATTAGTTGAACTTTTTGAGTAAACAATGTCAACAATAGGGTTGAGATTGCTGGTTGATAATTGAAAATGCTTTTTTTTTTTTTCTTTTTGGTAATATCTATATATAATAAGAATACAAAAATCTTGTTGTCCATTTTTATATTTTGTTAAAATTATTCATATTATAGGGTTAAAGTACTTAGTCCAAAAACCAAATATTTTGAGTTGTGTTCAAGTTATATATATATATATATATATATATATTTTTTTTTTTTTTAATCATAGTTCAAGTTATACTTTGTGTAGCTTTAAACACCATTACACCACTTAATATTTCTTAATTTGATGTGAATTTTGATAATTCTATAATTGAATTACTTTATCATTATATATTCTCTATTCTTGCAAATTTTCAAAGTGATCAAAAATTAATAGTCATGTTACTAATTAATTATTTAAATTTAAGTTTTTGTAGTTTAAATAATGCATAAAAGATGAGTTTATAAATCGAATAGTAAACAATATCTTATTAACATGAAAGAATCTATGTTAAGAACATATAGAACATATAATCCAACTATGGAATTTTCAAAATATGAACTCAATAACAAGTTATTGGGTGATGTAACGTTTTGTTTTGTTTTGTTGTTTTTTTTTTTTTTTTTTTGAAGCTGTAATATTATGTTACGTTAGCTTCTAAGGCCTAAAACTATCACAACCTAAACTCATTACCATGATTTCCAACCAAGACAAACATGCAAATACCAAGTCTCAACATTTTTTTTTTTTTTTTTTTTTGAGAAAGAAGAATCCATTCATTCAACCAAAAGATCAACAGGACAGACTGTCAAACATTACAAGATTGTGGGCATCACAATGGATGTCACCAAACCAGATTTGGGGGGATTGGGACTGTCTGGCTATCTTTGCCAATTTATCAGCTACCCCGTTCCCTTTTCGTTTAACATGAGCGAAAGAAACAGCATGAAAACCAGAGGCCAGGTGCCGAGCATCTTCAATCAGGTGGCCAAAGGGAGCAAAGCACGCGTCGCATGAGTTGAGAGAGTTGGTTATGATTTCGGAATCCCCTTCAAAAATCACTGACAGAATATTAAGCTCCAAAGCCAACAAAATCGCCCTCCTACAGGCAAGAGCCTCCACGTCTTCGACAGATGGGGGTAAGGCAACACGTTCGGAGAGAGCTCCAATAACTTTACCTTCATGGTCCCTGATCACCACACCCAACCCCGCAGCTGGTTGCTCCTGGAAGATGGCTCCATCGTAGTTTGCTTTACACCAAGAATTGGGAGGAGGGGACCAACAAACCGGATTTGGAGGATGGGGAGGAGCCAGGGGCGTATCTTGGGCATGTTGGAATTCCTGAAGCCGTTCAATGGCATCCGAGTGGATCTGGGAAAAAGGCAGAGAAGGCGAACCAGTCCGGGACGAATTTCTCTTAAACCAAATGCACCAGGCAATCATAGCTATTCTTTCAACCAGCTGGGAGTCCATCCTCTTAAGGATGCCCAAGAAAAGGTCCTGGAAATTGACAAATCTCTCCGAAATGTAAGGCCTACATGAATCTTCCATCCACCAAATTTCTTTGACCAAATAACACTCCCAAAGAGCATGGATGCCATCTTCAGGACAGTCCCGGCATAGATCACAGATGTCATTTGTAATTATTTTCCTTCGGCAAAGATTCTTTTTTGTTGGAAGAGACTCGGAGGAAGCTCTCCAAAGAAAGTGCTTAGCTTTATTTGGAATATTCAGTTTCCAAATGTTAGACCAGAGCTCTTTGTTGGCAGAAGAACATGAAGGACCAGGAAAGTTATTGCTTGCAGTCATGGCCAAGAGACGATAGGCCGACTTGGTGGAGTAAACACCATTCTTTGTTTCATTCCAGAATCTGACATCAGGGGACTGCCGAGAGCTTAGAGGGATGCTCAGGATTTCCCTAGCCTCAAAAGGGAGGAATTCACCCCTGACCCGATCTTCATCCCAGCCAGCACCATTCTCGGACAACAGAGCACAAACTTTGGTGTTCATTGGGAGAGATTTTTGGGGAGAAAGGATTTTTCTGGGCTGTCTACCAGGCAGCCACTTATCTCCTCTGATCCGGACAGTGTGACCATCACCAATGCGCCAGGCCGAACCCAATTCAAGAACATGGCGCGCCTTGAGAATGCTCTGCCAAGCATAGGATCCAGAGGTTTTTACACCTTCATCCATGATTGAGCACGAGGGAAAGAATCTCGCTTTAAAGACCTTAAAGAATAAGGAATCCCTATTATGTAAAAGCCTCCACACCTGCTTCCCAAGAAGAGCAAGATTGAAATTTTCAATATCACGAAACCCCAAACCCCCAAGGCTTTTAGGGAGACAAAGCTTATTCCACGCCACCCAATGGGTTTTTCGTTGCTCACCGCTGTAACCCCACCAGAACTTGCGAATTAGCGATTCTATGTCTTTGCATAAGCTTTTTGGTAACTTGAAACAATTCATCGTGAAGGTAGGCAAGGCTTGAAGGATAGACTTGATCAGCACCTCTCTGCCTGCCTGGGAGAGGAGTTTCTCCTTCCACCCCTGAATTTTATTCCAAACCCTTTCACGGATGTAGCTGAAGCTATGTTTTTTACTTCTTCCCACAAAAGAAGGGAGCCCAAGATATTTTTCGATATGATGAGAGTCTGAGACCCCCAATCTGGTTTTAATGGAGTTTCGGACCTGCTGCCTTGTGTTTGTACTAAAGAAGAGTTGGGTTTTGGCGCAGTTGATCCTCTGCCCCGAAGCCCTTTCATACTTATCCAACAAATCCAAAATAGCGGAGCATTCATGATTGTTTGCCCGACAGAATAGCAGGCTGTCATCCGCGAAGAAAAGATGAGTCACCTTGGGACCTTCACGGCACAAGGATGCACCAGTGATTGCACCAATGTCCGCAGCTTGCTGGATAAGCGAATGCAAACCTTCTGCACACAAGATGAACAGATATGGAGACAACGGGTCCCCTTGTCGGAGACCACGTTGGGGATGGATAAGACCATGAGGGACACCATTAATAAGAATTGAAAAAGAAGCAGAACTTATACAAGATATAATCAGATTGATCCAATTCCTATCAAATCCTAACTTCTCCATCAATTTGTCCATGAATTTCCACTCAACCCGGTCATAAGCCTTACTCATGTCGAGTTTTAAGGCCATGGAACCAGATTTCCCTAATCTCTTTTGTTTGAGGTGGTGTAAGGTTTCAATGGCAATTAGCAAGTTGTCTGTGATGAGGCGGTTGGATAGGAAAGCGCTTTGGGAATCAGAGACGATTTTTGGGAGACATTTTTTAAGACGGTTGGCTATGGTTTTTGAAATGAGTTTGTAAATGACGTTGCAGAGGCTTATGGGCCTGAAGTCTTTTGCTGTTTCAGGGGATTTAATTTTTGGTATCAGGCAGATAAAGGTATGGTTTATATCAGATGGCACGGTTCCGGAGTTTAGGACAGAAAGAGTAGCAGATAAAACATCATGACCAACAATATTCCAGTAATGTTTAAAGAAGATAGGAGGCATACCGTCAGGGCCGGGGGCTGATACGGATTTCATTTGTTTCAAGGCTACCTCAACCTCCTCTGCTGTGTACTGCTTTGTCAACTCCATGTTCATCAGAGGCGTCACTTTTCTCTCGATTCCCTGGAGGATGGGATCGAAATTGGATGGAGCTTCCGAAGTAAACAGCTCCCTAAAATACGTAACCAACTCTTGACCAATTTCTTGTTCTTCCTCAATGACACGGCCATCCTCACGGGTCAGCTTGGAAATAAAATTTCTTCGGTTTCGCTGGCTTGCACGGCTGTGAAAATAGCTTGTATTGAGGTCCCCCGCCTTAAGCCAATCCACCCTAGAGCGTTGATGCCACATACAATCTTCCTTAACCATTAACTCATAAACTTCCCCCTTTAAGGACCTTACTAGCTCATGATTCTGACCAGCCATTGACAATGCTTCTGCCTGAGCTAACAATTTCTTTTTCTTCACCAAAAGATTCCGAATGTGCCCAAAAGTACATTTGTTCCAAGTTTTTAACTTAGAGCCGCAAGCCTCAACCTTGGAAACGACCTTATTCATGGGGTTGCCTGGGAAAGGATCATCCCACACGTTTTTTATCACCCCTTCACATCCAGAGTCCCTCATCCACATCACTTCGAAGCGAAACGGTCTGCCACTTTTATAGAAACGAACATTTTCGTCATCAGAGCAAATCCACAGAGGGCAGTGGTCAGATAGCGAACCCGAGATGTGATGAATTCGAACCGTAGGAAATCGTTGCAGCCAGGAAGCCGTTGCCACTCCCCTATCCAATCTGATCCAAGTAACAACTCCGTCGAATTGATTGTTGCACCATGTAAACGGTGCACCCACAAATCCGATATCCCTAAAGCCGCAAAAGTCAAGAGCCCCTCTAAAATCAATCATTTGGCGCTCAGGCCGAGGAGCACCGCCCCTTTTTTCCCCCGCCTTCACAATCTCGTTAAAATCACCTACACAGAGCCACGGCAGATTAAATTGAAGACCGAGATGCTTGAGTAGCGCCCAAGAGTGTTCCCGGTTGGCGGTTACCGGATTTCCTTAGAAACCGGTGAGTCGCCAAGCGTCATCCACTCCTGGGGCGACTACTGCATCGATGTGCGACGGAGAAGAGCTCTGAACCTTTAAGTTCAGGTCATCTTTCCAGTACAGAGCTAAACCCCCACCAGTCTCAACATTTGGCTAAAAGAAAAATAGATAAAAAAAAATACCAAGTCTCAACGTGATATCAACACGCACCAACTAAAATTAATATAAAAACTTTTTTCTTATTACACTTGATATTAAGAACATCTAGCATTTTACTCTAAAAAATAACAAGACCGTCAATTTTTCAATTTTCATAATTTCACATAATATATTATTTTATCACATTAAAGATTACAACTCTCATCAATAGATCCTTAAAAACAAATCACTATAGAGTTACGTGCAACACTACTAAAACCCAAAGCTAGACCATTGAAAACTAAAACCAACTCCTCTATAACTCAATTAAGGCTCCCGCTACTCTAGAGCAATGATTAAAAAATAATAAGGGTGAGCTACACAGCTCATTAAGAGTAAGTTACATGAGAATTAAGTAAGAATTTAGGTAAATCAAAACATTTCTTTATGGAGATATGCGTAATGGAAAACATCTTTCATAAATAGGCTTTATGATGCTCTTAAAATAACTTAAAAGAACTTTTACCTAAAGAAAATAATTGTTCTCTTTACATGTAAGAATATTAGGACCATTCACATTGATTTTTTTTTATGCGAAATTGACCGTTTCTTTGAAATCATATATCTATGGCTCAACAAAACTATTTTTGTTATAGTCACAAAACTTTCATAAAGAATTGAAATCTAATAACCTTGTAACTTAAACATAAATCAAAAACATTATCTTTAAAAGAACAGCAAATCCTTTTATCATAAACTTTTTTTCATGAAAGATTACAACTTTTCATAATAATAATAATAATGCATTTAGACATTGTTGATGGTTGTTTTCATGACAATTTTTTTACAAGCCCGATTAGGTCAAGCTCAACTTCCTTGTAGACCCAATTCATGTATTATAAATTATTTTATTCTTTTAAGTATGAACCAAGTATGTATGACGTAAGGGGAATTTAAGGGAGTACGGTTTGGAGGCCGGAGGGTATGAGTTGACTCTTTTTGAACCTTTTGCATTAGCCTGAGTTGTGCGTGTTACTGAGTGGGTTTGTGATAGTTGCAGCACCTAAAGTTCATGTAAATGGTCAGGTACCTAAAATTTTCACTCAAATAAAGACATGTTGCTCCTATTGTATGTGACTGAAGTTTCAGATACACCTATTTTAGGCCTCTAAAAATAAGTTGACTCCTTGGTCAAATTTTGGTACGATCTACCACAGAGAACAAACCCTTGGGGGCTGAATTAGCTAGGAATGTGCAGCCAATCAACTTTGGTCAATGAATTTCCTCATTCATGACTAAAGCAGCTTCTCCTTTTACCTAAGATATTTGAAAATCTAAAGCTTTCCAATATTTTAACAACATAGGGGTCAATAGCTTCACTCCTTATACTGAGACCAGTCCTTAAGGATGTCACAAGCTTGATTTAAAACCATTTAATCTAATCATACACAACCAAGCCACATTTTGCTTCTAAAACCCTAACTTCATAACAAAATTTCATTCAGACATCAAGGAGTTACACAATTCTGAGGCCTAAAGGAGAAAATAGTGGTACCAAGGAGTCTTCTCTCTCTCCTCACCGCTTTTCTCAAATTCCTCTTCCTGCTATATGTGAAAAATAATTTTAGACCTAGTGTACTATACATATTTTTCATCTATTTGTTGTTGTGCACTTTGATTTCATTCTTGTAATGCATCACTAGCCTCTATTAATTGAATATTGGAATTTTGGGCTTGAATCTCTCCATTTGATCACATTTTAAGACCTAGTGAGATTTTTGAGCTTGTTCTAGTATTAGGAATTGTAGATTTGGATTTGGATTTGAAAGGTGGGATTTTGTGCTAGTTTTTTATTTGATTTTGGCTTATGGCCAAAGTGATGATGGTGGTAGTGGCTAGTGGGTGGGTTTCAGTTGGTGGTGGATGGGTATCTGGTTGTTGCTGTTGGTGGGTTTTGTTGTGGATTGTTATGCATTGGTGGTTGGGTTAGGTTTGACGCGACAATGGGTTTTGATGGGTTGGGTTCGCCGTGAATTGTGGCGATTATGGGTTCCAATTTGTGGGAGTTATAGGTGGCAATGGTGGTGGCAATGGTGGCTGGCGGTGGGTGTTAGTGTGAGTTTGATGGGTTGAGAAGAAAGAGGTGTGGGTTTATTGGTTGTTCACTTGTTCATGCTTCAGAGAAGAGAGAGAAAAGGAGAGGAAGAGAGTGAAAGAGACATTAAGGAAGAATAAAGAAATAATAAAAAAATATATTTAAATGAAGTGGTAAAAAAATGGAACTTTTGATGTTGGGTATATTGTAAAGTAAAGTCTTAAAATAGATAAAATAGTTTTCTAAGTTGCTAAAAGTTAAATTTTTTAGCACCACCATTGTAAATGCTCTTAGATAATCAAAGATGGGGGTGGTTTGCATCCATCACAAGTTGGACTTATACAACAAGGGTACAATATGCATCAATATGCTTAAAGCATTTACTTTAGATTTTGGAAGCTCACAAACATACATTTGTCTTAAACATGACTATATGCAATGTAACTAGCTTTTTTTTTTTCTTTTTTTTATAAATTATTGCATAATAAGCTTTTTAAATAAACCTCATAACTTACCATATGCTCATATCACATATCTCTTACCTAAAAGTAAAGGAACCAAGAGCCTAAAACCAAATGAGCTCAAACTTGAATGCTCACAACACCTAAACCAAAGATCAAAGCTTAGTGCTATTTATTCTACCTTAGCGTAATTAAAAAATGAAGCTCAAAGCCTAACTCTGTAAGTCAAAGAAACCCTAGTCTCACCTCAAGGTGGTTCCCAAAACACAACTCGCATGCATCAAAGAACATGAATCACATGAAGAGAAACCATTATATTCATGTTCATATTCATATTATGTCACAAAAGGTACAAAATTCAATTCCCAATATGCTTGGATTACAAAAGTCGTAACAAGAAACATGGTCCAAGTTTGAAATTCTAGAACATACAAACTTATATCATTTACTTACATGAGCAAAGCATAGCAAATCATACGCAAATCAAATTCAAAACAAAATGGGACTTTCTTAACAACTCTTCTCAAAGAGGTGACATGCAAATATGCTTATTTATTTTTTTTTAATTTAAATTATGAAGGGTGCAAATATGCTTTAATATAATGCAACTTGAACCAAAGACATAGATGCCAAGTAGCATTAAATTCTCGAGACTAAAATCAACAATACATGTGTAGAATTGAGTACCCATTTGGTTCGGCTTTTTATAGCCCAAATGGTGCATTACTCAATCGAAAACCCAAAAAGTGAGTTTGGTAACATTTTGAAATCGTGCGTTTTGGCCCCTTAAATGCGATTTTTTGCATTTTGGCATTCCACCCCAAGAGATGCAATTCCAAATCGCACATAATACTGTTGAGATTTTTTTTTTCTTTTATCTCCAAATTACCCATAACTTTCTCATGAACTTCCAAATTTACCCCATCTCTCTAATCACAAAATACACAGAAAACTGAAAAGACAAACACAGAGAATCATAGCAACAATAATTGAATCTTCCGACATGACTAAGTTTGAGTAATGAAGAGGAGCTCCGATGCATCAATCTGACTTCAATTCCTATTTGGTTTTGGGGTTATGAAGAGAGAGAGAGGTATTGAAGGTTTTGTGTGAAATTAAGAGAAATTATCTTAGGCCGCAATGCTTTTCAATTGGAAGATGGGAGGTTAGGAATCTAAATGGAGTTGCTGGTTCTTTGTAGAAGACGTGTGTGAATGGTTGAATTTAGAGGAAAAGAAAAGAATAAAAAAGATCAAGGTGAAGCAGTGTGCAAGTGTGGGCTGACTTTGTGAAGGAAAATAGACAAAGGGTAAATAAAAAATAAATAAAAAAATAAAAAGGTGAAGGTTTGGTTCTAAATGTGGCTGAGAAAAACAGAAGGAAAAAACAATAAAAAAAGAAGAAATGTGTTGGGTTAGGTGTGGGGATAAGGGTACGAATAAATATATTAAAAAACAGAATAATTATATTTTAGTAATGTAGGTTCACAATATTTTTTCAACAAATTTTAGGTGGTAAATTATTATCGATTTTAATTCGGGCTATCACTAACATAAATAGTTTACCCATCAATAATAACTTGCTATCTACAATTTATTATAAAATTATTGTGAAATGTTGTGGATACTAATAAAAAAGAATGTAAAGCCATAAGTATAAAAGATACTACTATATATATTTTTTCCTTTTTAGTAATTTACACTTCAAACAAAAATTTTGATTAGTGTTGCCAAACACTCAGTTTTTTCAAAATGTACTTTTTGATAGTTTTTACCAAACGTTCTACTTTTGAAAAAAGCACAATTTTATACCACACTTTTTAAAATCACAATTTTTCAAAAAGCTAAACCAAACTCACCCTGAGCCAAGACTACGATAACGTGGGTTTTTTTTTTTTTTTTTTTTTTTTTTTTTTTTTTTTTTTTTTTTTTTTTTTTTTAAGATAGAATTCTACTCTAACCTAATCTAAGTGTATATGTGTGTGAAACTCCCTCTTGGAGACTTAAACCTCGGCCCTTGCCCTCCATACTCCACAAGCACTTATACTTGTGGAGTGACCATCGCACTAAGGGTGTGCAGTGGTGTGACTGTTACACTTTCAAAGGGAAAGAATCACGCTGACAAATGTTTTTTTTTTTTTTTCAAACTACTTGAAGTACTTGCCAGTCTTTACTTCTTCTTGGACATAATTTATAATTTATGAAATTATATATATAAAAAAAAATTTACACTTTTTCATATTACCCAAATCATATATTACTCAATTTATACACTTTCTCATATATATATATAGATATATATATATAAATTAAAAATTAAAAATTAAAAATTAAAAATTAAAAAAAAAAAAAAAAAACTTTTTTCAACATAACTCACATCATTGTAAAAGTAATAGCCAAAAAACCTCCTCCCAAGTTAGATAGTGTCAAAGAGATCCTTAGTGCACATCTCTCTCTCAAACAAAAATGCTAACTGGAACTTGAGTAAAAGTCACATGATGAAGACATGGTGCAAAGTGAATCTTTGATTCCTACTTACAAACATCAAAATGTGGTAAAAATCAGTATAGTTTTTTTCAAAAATATTTTAAACCCTAGAACATGCACTTACCTGTGTGAGAGGAGAATGGTGGTCAAAACTTGTATTTCCTTGCTTGAAATCAGTACCAAAAGCTAGATCTCGTGCACACTATTTCTATTACAAAATGCGATTTTAGTAGTTCATTTGCCAGATCTATAGTTTTTTGTTCTTGGATAAGTCTTTTCCCTCAAAATGTGTCTTAAGAGAGTGTTCTAAAGTTTGGCTTATGTAGTAAATGAGGTTTACAAATAGAATGGAGTTAAAGAATTATTGAGAAATTCTATCTCACCTTGAGATAGAGAGAGCTAGTATTTCATTTATATAGAAACCATTACATTCTGTATATTATCCATTTAGATTGATATGTACAAAGGAGAAAATATAGGGACCAAATTATGTGTAACTGCCGTTAGACTTTCCATAAGAAATAAGGACAGCTAGCTATGGTATTTTGAATTTGCTGGCTGTCTACCTTCTACAATTTAGGTGGTTTTGGTATAGAAATATTTTCCTCTTGATTTTTAGCCTCCTAATTTTCAGCTGCACTTTTACTCCCCCTCAAACTTGGCCGTGGATCAAGACAAAGGCCAAGTTTGTTTTTTAATTCCCGAAGGCAACCTTGGAGAGGGGCTTGGTAAAGATATCAGCTAGTTGATGGTTGGATGGAACAAAGCGGGTTTCAAGAGAACCAATAGCCACCCTTTCACGAACATAGTGATAATCTAATTCAATGTGTTTTCTCCTTCCATGAAAGATAGGATTCACTGTCATATATAAGGCACTCAAGTTATCACAATGTCGTATTGGTGGGCGAGGAAGGGCAATACCAAGATCACAAAGTAAGAAGGATAGCCATGTGAGTTTAGCTACAGTGGATGCCATGGAGCAGCCTCAGCACTAGATCAAGACACAGTTGATTGCTTTTTGGCACTCCAAGAGATGCAATTATTGCCTAGAAATATGCAAAACCCTATGGTAGACCGTCGGCTAATAGAGCAACCTGCCTAATTAGCATCAGAAAACCCATACAAATCAAGAGTTGTAAGGTTGAATTTATTCAACCATTTTATTGGTTTTATTCCGTGCCAAATTTGCTTGTATTTTCAGCATTTAGTAACCCTGTATTTAGGTGGGTTTGTTGTAAGGGTAGTGAGTGAGATAGAGTGAAGTTTGCTCAAGAGTGTGCAAGAAAACAGAGACTTGCGGCTTGGCCTCGTGGGTGACTCGCGACTGCAAGCCGCCAGACGCAACACACGTGTCAAGCATACCGGAAGGTGAACAGTCATGCTAGTTGGAGCACTACAGGACAAAACAAGACAACTGGCCATACGGTTATCTCGCGATTGGATCTCGCGACTTAGTCAAGCCGCGAGGTCAAGCTGCGAGCCACCCCTGTTTTGTAAAACCTGACGTTTCACATTCCTCTCACACTCCAGTATAAATACCCCTTTTACCCACAAATGTAAGAGAGCTTCCAGAGAAAATTTTGAGAGAAAAACCCTAAAGAAAAACAAGATTGTTTCACCTACAATCTATACATTAGAGTCTCTTCAAATTCCTCAACTCTCTTCCTCTCCATTGTCAAATCCTTGAGAGGCATTTTACCAAACCTTGTTCTCACCATAATCATCACTGTGAGAGAGCTGTTTGGATTTCTAGGAAGCAGTTAGGAAGGAACCAATCTTCATTGGTTGATACTACGGTCTAGTAGCGGAATTCGGGAAGCTAGAAAAGAAAAAGGTTCTGCGCAACCTCATTGGAGCAAGAAGTTTGGAGGGCTTAGGTGCACTGGGTAGATTAGGCTTGGAGGGTCTATTACTGTCCATGTATCCCAACTATATTTTCTAGTGGATTGTTTACCGCTTGGAGGGCGGCGGAGAGGTTTTACGCCGAGGGCTTCGGTTTCCTCTTCGATAACACATCGCGTGTTGTCTTTGTGTTTGCATCTTCCTTCCCTTTTTATCTTTGCCTTTTTATTTACTGCTGTGGGTTGCGTTTTTAATTTGGCTTAGATAATTTTTCCAATTCCACATTATAGCTTATGTTAAGTTTCCGCACACTAGTTGTTTGACATAATACTTGAATTGGTTAAGTTGTAATTTGAGGGTCTAAACGTTCAAGGGTGTTTATACACATATTTGAACTTTCAATTGGTATCAGAGTGGGTACACTTTTATTGGTTTCAATACCATTGTGTGATCCTTGACTCCCTTTTGAGATAGATCGGTTTCAATCCCTAAATGCACCTCCATATTTTGATGGTAGTAATTATGCTTTTTGGAAGGTTCGCATGAGAGCTTTTCTGTGTTCTATTGATGAATCTATTTGGGTTGCTGTTGAGATTGGTTGGACCAGACCTGAGGCAGCCAAATCCACATGGGATAAGGCAGCACTCGCTGTATCTAATGCTAACAGTAAAGCACTCAATGCTATTTTCTGTGGTGTGTCTCCAGATGAATTTCACAGGATTTCTCACATTACCGTTGCCAAAGAAGTATGGGAGATATTGGAAACCACCTATGAAGGCACGAAGAAAGTGAAAGACACCAAGTTGCAAATGCTGACCACTCAATTTAAGGAGCTCAAAATGAGTGAGGATGAGTCCTTTGACTCTTTCTATGGGAAGCTAATTAAATGAGGTGGTTGTCAGCAAGTTCAATTTGGGGGAGAAAACGGAAGATTCTAAAATTGTAAGAAAGATCCTTCGATCATTGCCGGAAAGTTTTCGCGCCAAAGTGAAAACGATTGAAGAGAGCAAGGACCTTGATGACATCAAAGTCCAGAAGCTGGTTGGTTCTCTTCAGATTTATGAGATGTCGCTACCCAATCAACGGAAGAGTAAATCTCTTGCTCTTAAGACCATTAATGAGAAGGTGGAAGATCAAGACTCATCGGGAGAAGATGTGGTTGACAAAGATGTTGCATACCTTGTTAAAAATTTCAGAAAATTCTTGAAATTCAAAAATAATGGCAAATTTGGTGATAAAGGAAAATTCCAAAGTTTAGGAAGGGAGAAAAGGAAATTCAAAAAGAAAGATGGAAAAGAATCCCAACCTTCACGAGGTGTCACTTGTTTCGAATGTAACAGGCATGGACACTTTAAGAAAGAATGTCTGAATTATTTGAAATCGAAAGGCAAAGTGTATGTCACGACATTGAGTGACTCGGATTCATCTGACTCAGAATCTGAAGAAAGCTGTGATGGAGAGGGGAACTACTCAGCTTTTATGACTATTGCTCATGTTGAGTCTTCAGACGAGTTGAATCTGCTTGTACGAGACCTTGGAGAACATAGTGATGAAGAATTACTGGGAATTGTTGAAGAATCAAATGCTGAAGAAGATGAAAGCACAGCCAATCTTCAAGAAAATTATAACTCACTCCTGGAGAAGTCGGGCGAGTACACAAGGGTGGCCAAAACTGCTGTGAGAAAAATGAAAAAGGCAGAGGAGGACTACAAAAGTCTCCTAATCCGATATAGGGAGGCCAAATGTGAGATAGAAACACTGAATGGTGAGCTGTCCGAAACTTACACAAAAGTGAGATTTCTTGAGCAAGAGGTTGTGCAAGCAAATGCTAAAATAGAGAGGGTCACCACCAAGAAGCTAGATGATGTTTTTTCATCTCAAAAGAGTTTTTCAGACAAATCCGGATTGGGATATACCGGAGGAAGTAGCTCATCTAGAAATGTCACTAAAGAAGTGAAGTTTATAAAGACCAAAGAATCAGCCGATGTTGGTCCTACTGCTGAGAAGCCCAAGATTGAGGAGAAGAGAAATGTGGCGAACGAATGGTTGTTGAATCCCCGCAATCAGTATGTGGGCAGGTCTGAATCCCGTGCCAAGTCTCGTCCACGACCACAAAGAGGTCCTAGAGCAACTTATGTGTGTCATTATTGCGGACTTCAAGGGCATACTAGACCAAATTGCCAAAAGCTGAGAGCAAAGAATAGTGCAGCTCCTTAAAGGTCACGAGAACCCAGAAATGATAGAAGAAATTGGGCAGGTGAAAATCTAGAGATCAAAATGGTGATCCCGGAATGATGAACGTGATGAAGATGATAGGTGCATTCACCTACTGCTTGGAAAGCTTCTCACGAAGGTTTGAAAGCCCTAACTCTCGTACCCAATCTTATAAGGAAATCACCCCAAACACAAGTGACGTGTGGGTGAAAAAGGGTACTCATGCATAAGCATTACAACATGTCCATGCATTAATACTTCCTATACTTTGCGACGATGTTTGTTTGTTTGCTTGGTGTTTTTGCTGTTGGTTGGTTTGCTTGTCTACTTATGCATACTTTTATTTTTTTCCGTTTTTGATCAATATTTTTCTTCTAGTGTCAAAAATCCAAAAATAACATAAAAATTAGAAAATCAAAAAGTTTGATTGACTTTGTTGAGCCTTTGTCTCAAAACCTGTTTTGCCTTGTACCTTTGTGCTAATGGTTTTGTGCATTATCGAGCATTGCTTGTTTCTTTGCACTCATATCACTGTGGGAGAAATCTTGAAATCTATGTGATTGTTGTAAATAGATCTTCAAATTTGTCATGAATGATTAGTGAATGGTTATGTTGATCTTGAGACATGCATAGACTTGTGTCTATATATCTTCCCACTCTTTATTTTTGTTTTTGCTAAAAAGAACTCACCAAATGTAAATCTCCAAATGAAAAGAGATATTGAGCTGCAAAAGCCTGTCGCACACTCTAGTATTCGACTAGGAAAAAGGGTAAGCGACCTAAAATTAAAGTGATTGTTTATTCAAAAAGCCAAAGTCTTGTTTATTAAAGTGAAATATCAAATATCACTCTCACAATGAGAGGTGATTGCCTCAAAAGATCAAAATGATCAAATGTTATGATTGAAAGTGGAGTCAAATGTAAAGCTCCAATATGTTATCAAGTTTTGTGGGAGGTCATATATACATATTTCTATAATTGAGATGGTTCACTTGATCTAGTGCTAATCGTGTATGCCTTAGTTGAATTGATCATTAAAGCTTCACATTAGACTAAGGACTATCTCATTATTGATATCCACACACAACACACAAGTTTATGCTCAATAAATGCCTTATTCATTTGTGTGATTGTACTTGATGAAATGTATTTTCACATGCTCAATCTTTGTTAATTCAAGCACAAAAAGATTTTTGAGTGTTTTTAGGTGTTTTTGGAAAGTATTTTGTTTTAAAAAATCTGAAAATTTCAAAAACCCAGTTTTGCCCTATTTTGGCGACTCAGTCGCGGGTAAGTCAAGTCGCGAGCCTCAGTCGCGTCTTCGCGGGTCATTTTTGGCGACTTGTTCGCGAGTGGAGGGTCCAGTCGCGAGGGTTACTCAGAGATTTTCGCGGCTCAGATTGCGACTCTCTCGCGGGTAGGCCTTCCAGTCGTGAAAAACACTTAGAAAAAAATTTCAAACTTTTGTCTTTGAGTGTTTTGGCGGCTTGAACTGGCGACTTGTTGGCGACTCTCTTCAGTCGCGAAAAATGTGTGTTTGGCAAAAATAGGGGCAGTTTTTAAATCTTTTTCAGTTTTTCCCTCGAATTTTTGTGACTGTTCATCTTCTCTCTAAACTGTCTCCTTTCCAAACACTCCGGGTACCCATTTTCAAACCTCATTGGTGCTTCATTTCCTATCCAAATCATCAAGAAAAGGTATGGGTCTTGTTTTCCTCATCTCATTTTCCCTATTTCATGGACGTTTTTATTACCATTTGGATTGATATTGTGTTTGAAACATTCCTCTCTTTGTGTGATGGGTATGGCTTGTTATGTTTGTTGTTGATTTCATCCGTTTTCATGTTTGAGTGGTCACATTGTGTTTGTTCATTGTTCTGATATTTGCCTGTTGTTGATTCTGAATATCTTTTGTTAAATGGGTTTGGTATTTATATAACGTGCTCCTTTCATTTGTTTGTGTGTTGATGTTGGTTTACAGCATTGGTTTATTGTGCTTTTATGTTAACATAACGTGTGGATGTTGGCATCTTGAAAGTATTCCTTTAAATCAACTTCTTCTTCTAAATGTTGTGTCTCACAGCCCTGTGATCTAGTTTGGGTACGCTGATCCTTCATTTTGAAATTTTTTTTCATGTTCATATCTTATGTGGTATGTTTTATGATATATGTTCTTAATGTTGGAATGCTGTCTTTGTAAGCATATCATGGTCATGGTAAATTGTCTCATTGACAGTTCTGTTTGAACTTGTCTCTTTATGCTCTTTTGCTCTATCACCATTTTGCTGCAACCGTCACTTTGTGCACCTTAGTATTGATGGAAGTTTGGTTGGGTCTGCACTATCTTAAGTTTGTATTTATGTATTGAAATCTCTGTTTTTTTTTTTTTTTTTTTTTTTTTTTTTTTTTTTTTTTTCACTTCTATATGCATCGAATCATGTTGATATTTATCTTGTGTGGTACTCTTGTTGGTTCTTTGCTGTGGGCCTATACTCTTGCAGATGTCTCGTCGATCTTCCAAGGGCAAAGACATTGTTGCTGACGATCCAGCAACACCAGTTGCTAAAAGGACTCGACTATCATCACAGGCATCTCAAGACTCCAATGAGGAGAGGTTCAGAACTCCGCTTACCTCACACATCTACTCAAACATCTTTGACAAGTCAACTCCCATAGTGGAACGGGTGGTGGAGTTTAACACCTTAGGAACCACTTTTATTCCTCGAATCTTTGAGAAACGAGATTGGGCAAACTTGTTTGGGAACTTTGACGATCCAATGGATGAGCTGGTCAAAGAATGCTTCTCCAATGCAACTGATCTTGGAGCTGAACTTATTTTCTAGGTCAGAGGAAAAGAGTTTGGTATTTCCGCAAACTCCATTGCAAATCTTCTCGGCATCACTAGACCTCAGAATGTGGATCTAACTCCGTACGATGATCGAACTCTTGAGGTTGAAGAAATTCTACAAATCCTAGGATTCGATCATGAAGTATCCAATACAAGAACATCCATCAGCACCGCAAAGTTTGCACCAGAGCTGACCACACTGAAGTTGATCATGTTCACTAATCTCTACCCACTGTCCAACACTACATTCATTAATCTTGAAAGAGCTCTATTCTTTTGTGATCTTATTACAGGAGCCCCCATTGATATATGTGCTCACATCTATTACACCTTGAGGAAGACCGCGGTTCGAACTGCAACTCGAGGAATTATTCCATTTTGTAGTCTCATCATGAAGCTCATTCTTCGTGAAGGCATCATTCCTCCCACAAATGGAAAAATGTTGACCCGTCAGCGTCCTATTTCCATGTACACTCTTCAAGTTAGCAGAAGTCACTCTTCTAAGACACCAAAGAGTGCACACATCTCTCCGGTTACTCCATCTGCTCCTGATTCAGAGACATTCGCACATACCACATCTACTTCGGATGTTGTTCTTGAAGTTCCACAAGCTAGTATTCCGCAAGCATAGATTGATTCTCATACTGATAGAGTGGGCAATTTACTTGAACAGATTCATAAAACGCATTGATGAGATTGTGACACTTCTCTACTCCACAAACAACCATGTTCAAATGCGTCTCGAGACTATGGAGAATCTGCTAGACGCTATTCAACAAAAGTTGGACGGCAGCCTTTAGCTATTCGTGCCAAAAAGGGGGAGAGCATTCAGTAAGGGGGAGAAAGTTCAAAGGGAAGTGTGCATAGTGATAGGGGGAGTACACACATACTTTTGTCATACTTTTGTTTTAAGTCTTATCCTCTAAACTTATAGGTTTATGTTTTGGGTATTTAATGTTTATATGGGTTTGATACACTGTGTTTTTGGTGTATTCTTGTTTGGCGAAAAACACATTTTGGTCCCTACATTTTCAGCCGATTCCTGTTTTAGTCCCTAAGTTTTTTTTTTTATCGCTTTTAGTCTCTCTCCTGAAAAACCGTTCCATTTTGGTCCCTACCATTACATCATAAACGGATATTGCTGATGTGGCAAACGGCATGCACTGTTGGCCTGACGTGGCCATTAAAATAATAATAAAAATGCCACGTCAGCATTTAAATAAAAAAAATTAATTTATTAATTTTAACTAAATAAAAAAAATTAAAAACAGAATTAAAAACTAAAAATCATATGAATTGAGATCTAAGTGTGTCTTGAACAAGAACACCAAGAACACAAACTCAAATCCAAGAACACAAACCCAGAAATTAAAAAAAAAAAAAAAAAAAAAAAAAAAACCAGTTCAAACCCAGATCTTGGATTGCTTCTTCTCTCTCTCTCACTCGTTACAGTCTCACTCAACACAACCAGCCCTGTACATTTATTTAATTGCAGAGAACTTGAATTACCCCAGAACCACCCAATCCATTCTCGAGAGAGAGAAAGATTAAGATTCCCGATAGAACACCTTTTTTCATCAATTGTAATTAGGATGCTGCTTCCTTGTGCTTGGTAAAAACAAAGTTGAAGATGACTCATTCTATTTATCCAGGAAAGATCTTCGGATTTTTCCCATGGGATCCCATTCAATGAGATTTTTAAGTAATGTAATCGATTAAAGGATAATTTGAGCTCTTCAAAAGTTGCCTGTCCGTCTTCCTCTCCCTTCAAACGGAAACAAAAGTCACTATCCCACATAGATAGACTTTCTAAACAAGACAACTTGGATATAATTCCAGGTTGAATGCTTTTCAGTTTTCTAGTGTTGCGTAAGTTTAAATGCCTTAGCTCACTCAGGTTTTCAATCCCTTTGGGCAAATTTGCGATGCCCGTGAGATAAAGATCAAGTTCTCGAAGTTTAGTAAGCGTTCCCAGTGAGGGTATTTCTTCAAGATTACTGCAATCGTAAACAAGAAGAACACGGATATCTCTAAGTTGAAGTAGAGAATGAGGCAATGACCGGATGCTGGTTCCACTGAGATTTTTATTTTTTTTATTTTTTATTTTTTATTTTTTATATTTTAAATTTCTGGGTTTGTGTTCTTGGTGTTCTTGTTCAAGACATACTTAGATCTCAATTCATATGATTTTTAGTTTTTAATTCTTTTTATTTAGTTAAAATTAATAAATTAATTTTTTTAATTTAAATGTTGACGTGGCATTTTTTATTATTATTTTAATGGCCACGTCAGGCCAACACTGCATGCCGTTTGCCACATCAGCAATATCTGTTTATGATGTAACGGTAGGGACCAAAATGGAATGGTTTTTCAGGAGAGGGACTAAAAGCGGTAAAAAAAAAACTTAGGGACTAAAATGGGAATCGGCTGAAAATGTAGGGACCAAAATGTGTTTTTCGGCTTCTTATTTCTAATTCATAACTTATACTCTTGGTTTAATCTTTTATATATTTTAGTGATGTTATTCAGTTTAATATCGTGTTTGTACCCATGTGCTTTTATAAGCTTTTAGGGTTAATGTTTTTATGCATATTTTTGTAGGCTTTATGGTTTGTACCTTACTTAATGCAGCCTTTTATGCTTTGTTGAAATTAGTACTTCTATCTAAATGTCTTGCATTTTGATTTATGTACTGTCACTCTTGTGCCCTTGTAGGATTGTTCCTAGATGCATATACTTTGTGTATTATGCATTGGTTGAGTGTTGAGTATACAAGTATCTTGCCTTGTGCTTGTTAGCTTGTATGTCCTTGTGTTCATTCCAAGTGTGAATGAGCATTGTGGTCACTACCTTGTAGTGATTACTTGATTGATTAAGCCATGGTTTGTTTCTTAACTCCATCTTTACTTGATCTCATATTGCCTGTTTCATATGCATTTCATGATTTTCTGCTTACAATGATCATGGTGTATTGTTGTGTTTCAGGAGTCTTTTGTTCATATGATTCAAGTGCTTCACAGCTTCTAGAGTTAGGTGTGAGTGAGTTTTGTTCAACTGTTCCCAACTCACATGTTAAGTCTAAAGTCTGTTTTAGGATTTTGTCATGGAATAGCCAAAGGGGGAGATTGTAAGGTTGAGTTTATTCAACCATCTTAGTGGCTTTATTCCGTGCCAAATTTGCTTGTATTTTCAGCATTTAGTAACCCTGTATTTAGGTGGGTTTGTTGTAAGGGTAGTGAGTGAGATAGAGTGAAATTTGCTTAAGAGTGTGCAAGAAAACAGAGACTCGCGACTTGGCCTTGCGGGTGACTCGCGGCTGCAAGCCGCTAGACGCAGCACACGTGCCAAGCATGCCGGAAGGTGAACAGTCATGTTAGCTGGAGCACTACAGGACAAAATAGGACAACTGGTCATACGGTTATCTTGCGACTGGATCTTGCGACTTAGTCAAGCCGCGAGCCACCCCTGTTTTGTAAAACCTGATGTTTCACATTCCTCTCACACTCCAGTATAAATACCTCTTTTACCCACAAATGTAAGAGAGCTTCTAGAGAGAATTTTGAAAGAGAAATCCTAAAGAAAAACAAGATTGATTCACCCACAATCTATACATTAGAGTCTCTTCAAATTCCTCAACTTTCTTCCTCTCTATTGTCAAATCCTTAAGAGGCATTTTACCAAACATTGTTCTCACCATAATCATCACTGTGAGAGAGCTGTTTGGATTTTTGGGAAGTAGTTAGGAAGGAACCAATCTTCATTCGTTGATGTTACGGTCTAGTAGCGGAATCCGGGAAGCTAGAAAAGAAAAAGGTTCGGCGCAACCTCGTTGGAGCAAGAAGCTTGGAGGGCTTAGGTGCATTGGGTAGATTAGGTTTGGAGGGTCTATTGCTGTCCATGTATCCCAACTATATTTTCTAGTGGATTGTTTACTGCTTGGAGGGTGGCAGAGAGGTTTTACGCCGAGGGCTTCGGTTTCCTCTTCGATAACACATCGCGTGTTGTCTTTGTGTTTGCATCTTCCTTCCCTTTTTATCTTTGCCTTTTTATTTACTGCTGTGGGTTGCGTTTTTAATTTGGCTAAGATAATTTTTCCAATTCCATATTATAGCTTATGTTAAGTTTCCGCACACTAGTTGTTTGACATAATGCTTGAATTGGTTAAGTTGTAATTTGGGGGTCTAAACGTTCAAGGGTATTTATACACATATTTGAACTTTCAAGAGTACTTGAGGCCAAAATTTGTAACCTAAAGTGAGCAGTCCCATGGACATAATGCAAAATGCGTTTGACAAGTTGGTAATGAGACATTGTAGGGGCATGCATAAATTGACACACAAAATTGACACTATAGGAAAGGCCTGGTCTAGTGAAGGTAAGGTATTGTAGTCCTTCAACTAGGCTACGATAATGTGTGGGATTAGGGTAGGGATCATTATTGATGGGAAGTTGCCGACCTTTTGAGGGCATGGGTGTTGAAATTGGTTTGCATAATGTCATGGTAGCACGATCTAGAAGTTCGAAAGCATAGCGTGTCTGTGAAAGGAAAATACCTTGGGTACTTCGATGGACTTCAATGCCAAGGAAATGCTGGAGGAAACCCAAATCTTTAATGGAGAATTCACAAGCCAATTGAGAGATAAGCCATTGAATCCAATTTGGGTTGTCACCGTGACTATCATATCATCAACGTAGAGTAGCAAAATAAGAACTCCATGAGAAGATTGACAAATGAACAAACTCGGGTTAGATTTGCTACAATAAAAGCCAAGTTGAAGAAGAAAGTCACTAAGCCTATCAAACCAAGCGCGAGGGGCTTGTTCGACTTAGCTAGCAAACATGAGTAAGGTGTACTGGATCAACATAGCCTAGTGGTTGATGCATGTAAATGGGAGTAGATAGAAAGCCATGAAGGAACGCATTTTTTACGTCAATTTAGCGAATCTCCCATCCCTTGAAAACTGCTATTGTGAGGGTAAGTCAAATACTAGCAGGTTTAATAACAGGAGAGATGATTTCTGAGAAATCTATGCCATCAACTTGATGAAACCCCTTGGCAACTAATCATGCTTTGAGTCACTCTAAGGAGCCATCAAGTTTAAGTTTAGCTTTATAAACCCATTTACATCCCACCACATTCATCTCAGCATTGTATGGAACAAGGGTCCATGTTTTGTTTATAGCAAGGGCATTCATTTCCTCATCCATGGCAGCTACCCAACCTGGGTGACGTTTGACATTTTGAATGGATCGTAGTTTAGTTGGGATATCATGCTTTATGCAAGCTATATGGAGATTAACATACTTGGGGTTGGGCTTACATGCACCAACCTTGGAACAAGTGAGCATGGGGTGCTGAGTTGGGTTTGTTTCAGGAGGAATAGGAGTGGTCTCTATTGGTGGATCTGAGTAAGATGCTTGACAAGGCTCAGACAGAGAAGAGCCTAATATGGTCACTGTAGGAGGCTTAGTTGAGGAGGAAGTGTGATGCAATTGATGGTGCAGTTGGCCAGTGATATCTTGAGATTCAGGCGGTGCAAAGATTGGAAGTGGTGTAGAGTAAGGTGGAAGAGAATCTCTTGGTGGATCAATCTCCCGTTCTAAGAAGATGCAAAGCTCCCCCTTAAGAGCATCACTCTTATAAAAGCTTGTAGGAGTGGAATAAGGAAAGATAGATTCATCAAAGACCACATTGCGTGAGATATAAACTTGCCTTGTCAGTGGATACAAACATTTGTACCCTTTATGCTTCATGCTATAGCCAATAATAACACAAGGAAAGGACTTTGGATCAAGCTTATGTGATCTATACTTACCAAGATAAGGAAAGCACTTTAAGCCCAATACTCGTAATGAAGAATAGTCTAGATTTCTTCCTTAGAGTCTGAAAAAAGGAGATTCCATGTTGAGGTGTTGGGATGGTAGACGATTGATTAGGAACATTGCTTTGGAAAAGCAATCTGTCCAAAATCTTGGAGGTAGATGTTCATGGAACATCATGGTGAGTCCCAATTCAATGATATTTCAATGTTTTCTCTCAGCCTTGCCATTTTGCTCTGGTGTTTTTGGACAAGTAGATTGATGGTGAATACCTTTCGTGGCTAAAAACTGCAAGAAATCACGATCTACAAAGTCTCCACCTTCATCACTTTGAAAGACACAAATTTTTGCACTAAGTTGACATTCCACATATTTATAGAATAGATCAAAGCAATTAAAAAAAATTCTAACTTCTTTTTCATAGGAAAAAACCAATTAAAATTGGTAAACTCATCAACAAAGACTGTGTAGTAGCGAAACTTTTCTCTAGAAGAAACAGGAGCTAGCCCTCATAGATTACAATGAATTTTGTAAAATGTGATTTTTATTTCATTTTCTCTAGGCAAGAATGGAAGCCTACATGATTTCCCCATTTGACAACTAGTACAAATTGAAGAAGACTTAGATTCTGAAGCAAAAGAAATGAAATTTCTTGAGTGCAAGTGATCAATGATCCTTTGGTGTGCATGACCGAGGCAATAGTGCCAACAATCTCTAGTAACCCGCTTGAATTGATGGGAGAATAGGGCTGTTGGACCTTTATCAAAGGCATAAAGACCACCTCATTTACTTCCTTTCGCTACTGTCTTGTTGGTTGTCTTGTCCTTTATCACAAAATGATGTCCATCAAACTCAAAGATGAGTGGATAATCAGTAGTAGGTTTACTAACAGAAAGCAGATCTTTCTTAATATCAAGAACTAATAGCACATCTTTTAAGTGAATAGAAGAAGAACCAATACCAAGAGTAGTTTCACCAATATGTGTGATAGGTAAAGTATGACCATTGCCAACCATAACACCATCAGATCCATGATAAGGAGTTAAAGGGTGAAGATTACCTGCGTAACCAATAATATGGTCACTAGCTCCTGTGTCTGAGAACCACTTAGAATCTTGACTATCGGCAATGGTTATAGCTGCCAATGCTTGTGGAATATTATTTGCTATGAATGAGTGATTGAATCGGTTAAAGCATTTGAGGGCAGTGTGGTTCCTTTTGTTGCAAATCTGACAGATAAGTGCTTCATCTTTTGTGTTTTTGGCTTTGATGATTGGTGAATTTGCTGCCTGATTTTGTGTAGGATGGCTAGAATTCTTTGGTGTAGATTGGGCACCTTGAACAAACCCACATCCCTTAGAATTTAAGGACACTTGACCACCATTGTTTCTTTTATTTTTATTGTTGCGATGGCCATAGAAAGCCGTTTGAGGAGTGGGTTGACCATTAAGCTTATGCCTTTTAGTATAACTCTCCAGTAAAGTGACAATTTCAGAGTATGGAGGGACTGTTGGTCTCAACATGGTAGTAGTGGACACCTCAAATTCTTTGCCAAGCCCATTGAGTAGCCACCATGATTTCTTGTATCTAGAACTGGCTTCCCAATGGCTGCAAGATCATCACACGCTGCTTTGAACCGATGGAGATAAACGACTAAGGTATCAGTGCCTCAAGTTATAGAGGTAAGCTGCTGCTTAAGTGCAAGGCTCCGGTCTGATGAGACACGAGCAAATGCATGAACCAATGCATTCCATACCTCAAAAGCAGTATTGAGGCGTACAACAATGCCAAGAACTTCCTCGGAGAGAGTGGCTGTCAACCAACCTTTGACAAGACGATTAGTTCTGCACCACTTCACAAATGCAGGATTAGTTTGTGTGCCAAAGTCAGCATTATTGATGAACTAGGGTGGTGGTTGAACTTCACCATTGATAAAGCCTTGGAGGTCATAGCTCTTAAGGATATTGAGCATTTGTGTTTTCTAGAGAAGTTGGTAGAGGAGAGACGAAGTGACACAAAATTTGCAATATTCTGTGTCATAGGATATGGGTAGTCATCAGATTGAGTGAGGGCAAGGGAAGAGTTTGATGTGGTTGACATGGTGGATTTAAGAAGAAAAAAAAATATAGAATTTTGTTTCTCTCTCTATCTCACGGTTGGCTCTGATACCATAATGAATTCTTGAGAAATTCTATCTCACCTTGAGATAGAGAGAGCTGGTATTTCATTTATATAGAAACCATTACATTCTGTATATTATCCATTTAGATGGATATGTACAAAGGAGAAAAAATAGGGAGCAAATTATGTGTAACAGCCGTTAGACTTTCCATAAGAAATAAGGACAGCTAGCTATGGTATTTTGAATTTGTTGGCTGTCTACCTTCTACAATTTAGGTGGGTTTGATATAGAAATATTTTCCTCCTAATTTTTAGCCCCCGATTTTCAGCTGCTGTCTTAGGAGTGAGGTGGGTTACAACTATACAATAGAGGGCTCCATAGGTGGGTTAAGTGACAAACCTCAAAACATTGGTAGTCACTATCAAAACCAGCCTAACCACAGGGAGAGGAGGTCTAATTTCCCCTAGAATCATTGACAATAGTAGTATAGCACAAAAACGTTAAATATCCTTTTGGTCTTTGGAAATTTTTAGCCATTGAGGCACTATAGAATAGAATGTACCTTTCAAAGCTACAGTTTTTTGCCTTTAGCCTTCATGGTATCTTGTATAATCAGCTTAAGAAGATTGGGAAACTTAACTAGTCATAGCACCATTGTATTAAAGTCAGACAGTAAGTAAGTTTATGAGCTTCTGGCTTCACTATTTTAATTTTTTCTATGTCATCATTGGTACCTTTTATTTTTCTCTATTTTATTGCATACTTTTAATCATATATATGTACCGTATGGTCTATGATTATGAATTTCATTTTGGGTAGTTTTTGGTGGGAAATTTTTAGCTGCAAGTTTTGAATATTTTCTAGTATTAGTATCCTAGGGGTGTGCATTAACCGACTGGAACCGCTGAAACCGACTGGTATCGATGCCACGGCACTACTAGATGCCTCGATCGACGAAGCCTAACAGGTTGAGCATACGACTGGGGAAGAAACCGACACCGGTGCAGTAAAGGTGTCAGAGCCAAAATCCTAAAATCGGAACATATTGCACCGCACCGAACCAATACATATAAATATTTATATATTTTAATATATAATATATGTTATATTAGGATAATTTAAAAAAAAAATTATATATATGGAAAATGACGTCGTTTCATGCTAAATGCTAAACACGACATTGTTACATATTTTCCTACTCTATTCTAAGGATTAAGAGTAAGAAGATTGATATAAAAATCCAACATAATAAAGTGAATTTGTAGTCTTTTGACTCTTTTCACTTGAAGTGTATAAACATGTCCTCTGCATCTTGGATCACATCTATCTTATGCTCAAGCATTGTGATTCAATCCTCAAAGGCTACCACTACTGGCTATGATTCATTTTTATCTCTGTCTTCAAAATACTTTGTTATCTTCTATTAGCTTTGAATTAAAGAAAGCCATGATAGAATCACATAATTGTTTATTATGAATATTTGCTTATAATGATTTTTATGTGCCTTGCATGTGCATCAAAACTAGTTATTAAATAAAAAAGTTGGCACTCATCAATTTGTTTACAAAGCCAATACTAAATAGATCTACAAATTGCATTCTCGTATCCTCTGTCATTTGCAAGGTGACAAGGTTCTTTTCATTACGGTTTGCATCCTTCTATCCTTCAAAAGCTTTAAGAAGTGTCATGTGGTCACTGCATAAGAATGTGTATAAGGTTATACAAAATTCTGTCATTATAATCAACATCCTAAAGCTAATATCCAATCCAAAAATGTGTAACCAAGTTACATATTAGAGCGTTGTAGAGGGTAGAGAGTAGAGCAAACATTTTCTTACAACCACGACCATATGGCTTAGAGTTCTAACCATTATTCTAAGGAACCCAACAATATCAATAACCCAAAAAGTATTGTTGTGATATATTTACTTTAGGACAAATAAATTCGAGCAATCAAAATCAAGCAAATCTATCTTAAAATTACAATTTCAAATACAATCACACAAACCCACTATGAAATTCTACTTAAATTGACTATCGCTTTCATCGAACTATTTGATTAACAAGAACACAAACATCACTTAGTGTAAGTAAAGCCAATAAAAATCACCAAAAAAGGAAAACCATCTTGCTGGAAACATCACAAAGGCCAATAAATTAGACAGAAATATAAAATTAAACAAACTCATTTCCAAACATGTATCTATGAAAAACTCAAAAATATATAACAAATTTTCTTCTATCTTCATTTAATAAAGAAAAAAATATAGCAAATTGTTATTCTAACTTTCATAAATTGCACTTATATCCTTTTTTATAAGCAAGGAAAAAAATGCATAGCTCTAGTTGTAATAACAAAATTGGAAAATTCTTAATGGAAGAAGGTAAGCTATCTATGAATTCAGTCGTAGATATAAGAGGCATATGAAAGCAATAATAACACCAATCAATCGATTATCCAACCTAGCACACACTATCGTTAAGTTGATCCTAGGCACCTATTTCAAAACCCATGTTATACCCTACCATTCAAGAACTTAAGTGCAATTTGCCGCATGAGCTTGGAACTTTCTATTACATGACAATGATGAAACTACCAATTTTCAGCTCTTTCTCCTAAAATAAAACTTTTGCTCCACTGATACCTTAATTTCCCTTCTCAATTAGTTTGGAATTCGAAGAAACAAAAGCCTATAGCAAAATGTAACACTAAAAAAAAGAGCTAAAAATAATTGGTAATGTGCCAAAAACAGTTAATCAACCTCATGCAATTCATTTATAAGTAATGTAAGTTAAAACAAATAAGTAACTGTACTAAAGGTTACATTTGTGCATGTATATATACATATACATATACACACACACACACACACATTGCACATATATTTTCTTTCACGTTTTCACACATATTTTATAATAGCCTGGTAAGGCACCTTAACTAATGGTTCATAAGCACTATTTAACACGTTATAAGCTCATGAATGTTAAACACAATTTAATGATTTATACATTATAAAAAAATGGAAACTAAATGAAACTCACCAGCATTTTGCTTTTCACACTGAAAATCACGCCTGCATTAGCAACTACCGTTGGCTTTAAATGCTCCAATAGAATTGATTGCCACTTAGACATCATTCCAAATTTACTACAAATGGCTAATTACTTACAAATGGGCAGAGCAATCTAATTAATTCATATAGGTACATTTAAAAGAAAAAAAAAAGAAAAAAAGAAAGAAAAGAGCATGGCCATTGTGATTGATAACTCAATTGAACATGATCAAATTAAATAGAGTGAAACTCCCTGCATACAAATTCTAGCACAACTTCTATGTTATTTGTTGCTAATAGCCTATAGCCTCCTATTCTTCTTTTCTCTCTCTCTAGCTTAAGTTTTATGTTGAAAACAATCCGGCTTGTTTCATTAAAAAATTATTGTGAACTCTCAATATTCTTGGGCACTTGATGGAGAGGAAAGGAAAATAGAAAGTGATAGAAAACACAGAGCATTTTAAAATTTAAAGGCAGCCAAATGTCTTGTAGCTTAATTAACACTTCCACTACCCTATAAGTTATGGAGACTCATTTTGCACAAACCACTACATAAAAGAATCTCAAAGAATTGTCCTAAAACCGCCAATCTAATGCAAGCTTAGCAAATAAAAATGAATGTTCAAATAGTGTATAAAACACCTTAAACGTTTAGACCCCCACTTTACAAATTACTAATTCAAGCTTAATATCAAACAATATATGTGCGGAAAATGAACATAAGCTTATAACAGAATTGATAAACAATCTAAACCAAATAAAATCACATCCACAGTAGTAATTAAATGGCAAAGATTAAGGGAAGAGAAATGCAAACATAAGGACAACACAATGATGTGTTATCGAAGAGGAAACCGAAATCCTCGGCGTAAAACCTCTCTGTCGCCCTCCAAGCGGTAAATAATCCACTAAAGAATGAAGTTGGGATACATGAACAGTAGAAGACCCTCCAAGCCTAATCTACGCAGTGTACTTAAGCCCTCCAAGCTTCTTGCTCCAACGAGGTTATGCCAAACCTTTGTCTTCTTTAGCTTACCGGATTCCGCTATAACCCATAGCATCAACCAATATGAATTGGTTCCTTCTGAACTACTTCCCAAAGCACCAAAAAGCCTTTCACAAATATGGGTAAGGTGAGAAAAGGATTTGGTTAAAGAACCTCTCAAGGATATAACAATGGAGAGGGTGAGAGTTGAGGAATTTGAAGAGTCACTATGTAAAGATTGTGGATGAGTCAATCGTGTTTTTCTCTAGAGTTTCTCTCTGGAAGCTTTCAATATTTCGTGGGTATAAGAGGTATTTATACTAGAGTGAGAAAGGAATGTGAAGAGTCAGTTTTTCCATAACAGAGTGGACTGGCAATTTGGCCACATGACTTGACTGAGTTGCGAGTCCAAGCCGTGAGCTAACTGAATGGCCAATCTGGACTTTTTGTCTTGTAGTGCTATAGCTGGCATGACGGTTCAGCTTCTTTGCATACTTCACTTGTGTGCATCTTTTGACGGCTTGCAAGCCGTGAGATAGCCGCGAGATCCAGCCGCGAGTCCCTGCTTCACTGCATAGTCTTGAGTATTTCTTCACATTCTCTCACACACTACCCTTACATGATTCCCACCTAAACACAAGGTTTCTAATTGCTAAATTACAAGAAAATTTGGCACGAAATAAAATCAACAAGATGGTTGATTAAATTCAACCTTACAATCTCCCCCTTTGGCTATTCCGTGACAAAACCCTAAAACAAACTCTAGACTTAACATGTGATTTGGGAATAGTTGAACAAAACTCACTCACACCTAACTCTAGAATCTGTGAAGATCTTGAACCATAAGAACAAGTATCTCTGAAACACAACAACATAATATGATCATTATATGCAGAAAACTTGTAATGCATATGGAGCAAGCACAATGCAATCAAGCAAAAATGGAATTAAAGAATAAATCATGACTTGACCAAAAACAAACAATCACTATAAATAGTGACCACAATGCTCATTCACATATGGAATGATCATTCAGACATGCAAGCTAATAAGCTCAATGCAAAGTATCATTTGCATGTCCAACACTCAACCAATGCATAAAACATATATGCATCTAGGAACAAGAACCTACTAGGGCACAAGAGTGATGTACTTAAAGAAAATGCAAAACATTAAACAACAAGTACTATGCTACAAAACAAATGTACAAAATATAAAGTATTTTAAATAGCTAAGCATAATCATGAACCATGGCAAAAGCATAGTTAATATAACACAAAACTCTTTCTCTCTTTCTCCCCCTATCATATCACTCCCCCTATCATGAATCATAGGAGCTGTGATGAACTTGGAATATATATACCTATAACCTAAAAACTTGCATAAAACACATCAGACCCTCAAGGTAAAGTAAGTAATAAAAGGACAAATATAATGTAACAAGTAAATTGCGATCAAGTGAACATAATGTGAAATATGTGAGCAACTTGATCATACACCAAAACAGTCATATAGAAATGACTACAATGATCACATGACAAAGTAAATGATCATCCAAACATGCATTCAATGAAGCACAATAGCATAAGGATATATGTATGACCAACACACAAACATGATGCAATGAGAACAACAAAGCATAACACAAAGCACCATAAAGCCAACAAGAAAAAAAAAAACAGAATAGAGTTTTCTAATTAACACAATGTCTTTTCCCTCTTGGTATATGCATCTTCTCTATGGAATATCTCTCCCCTACAAATGTGCACAAGAAATAGAATTTCTCTCCCTAAGGATGTGCACAAGTGTCATATAGAAATGACAAATTCTTCGGTATATTACTCTAGAGTATACTCTCCCTTTTTTTGACACGAATAGACAAGAGGTCAAGGAGAAAAGAAGGCAAGAGATGAAGGTAGAACAATAAAAATGATGTATGAGGGGTGTGAGATGAATGAGAAAATGAAGCTCAAACCAAAGATAAAACAAAATGCTACAAAGCATAAGATAAACATGACATGTGTTAGGTTCTAAAGTCTTAGGATTTTATGTATTTAGAACTCTAATTTGTATTGTTGGCAAACCATGATCAAAACAATGTGTTTAGAAGTGTTTTAAACTAGCTCAAAGTTGTGTATTTATGTAAAGTTGGAATCGAGTTAAAGCAGGAAAGCATTGTGCCTTTCGGCCTGGCTCAATCGATCGAAAGATAGGCTCAATCGATTGAAGCTCGGGTAGAATGATTTTTTGCAGATTTTTCCAACTCAGCCCTAAGTGTTTTAAAACATTTTTAGGATTTCTTATTTGTCCTAAGTATAAAAGGCAAACCCTAGCCACGTTTTAGTGTTACTCATATTGCGGTTTGTGTAAATCTCTTGTGAGATCTAGAGGAGCTTTCCTTTACACAAACTTAGAGTTTTCAAGGAGAAGATTTATCTACACCTTAATGATCAACTCGGTTGCTGCCATTAAAGTTTAAAGAAAACACAAACGGGTGTGCTTGTATCTGGTGGTGAATCCAAGAAAGAAGGAGTCCGTGGATTCGGAGCTTACACGTGATCGTGTCAGTAAGTTCTACTGGTTGGTAGCAATAAGAAGTCAAGCGTGGGGGCTTGTAAGTCTTATTGTATGAACTTCGATTCTTTCAAGATAGTGGATTCAAGTTTATCTTGAGGATAGCTAGGTTAAATCCTCCCTAGGTTTTTACCAGTTTGGTTTCCTAGGTGATCATATCTTGTGTTATTTATTTTCCGCTGCTTTGTATGATTTGATCTTTGTTATTGTGATAACCTAGACTTGTTTAATTGGACTAAGTAACAACTTGGTTAATTACCTAGGTTAAATCAATTGTTTTAAGGGGTCAAAAAACTATCAATATGCTAGGATGAAGAAACAAGGTATAGACCAATGCATGATAAGGGTAGCAAAGGTGTGTGCAAGAGGTGGCTATATGCAATACATGATCAATGCATGGAAAATGCACATGTAGGGTAAAGTGTGTTAAATACATAACCAATGAACCAAACATGTTCTTAATGAGGAAACATGAGAAACCCCAAAGTTTGGTACTCATCGGAGTCCAAATAAGTGAGAAAATGCCTAAGAGGCATTTTATCAAACACCAAATATGCACACTATGAACAACAATGCAAAATAATACATGAACATCATGAAATCCACCCTTAATACATGTTTTTTTTACCACAAGGGGCCAACATCCAAAGCAAAACATCAAAAGAAACCAATCCCATACAAAAATTTGACAAAAATTAAGGTTTCCCAACCCCTATGATGAAAATCCCAACCAAGAGTACAAAATTCTCCAAAACATAATCTAAGGATTCAAAGCAATGAAAAGAGTTTAAAATTACCTTATAGATATTAATGGAATAAAAAACCATTCAAATTGATTGGGTTTTGATGTAAAAAAATTGAAAGAGGGGTTTTAGAGAGGATGTGAGAGGTTTAAAACAGGTTTCCCACGAAAAGCCCTTTAAAAAGCTGTTTTTGGGTGTTTCGCGATTGAGCGAGTCGCGAAAATTTTCGCGAGTCGTGAAAGCTTCTAGATGAACTTGCGATTGAGGTTTCGTGATTGGCGAGTTGCGAAAAATTTCGTGACTGGCGAGTCAGTCGCGAGATGAGTCGCGAAAAAACTCAGACACCTGTTTTTCAGGATAGAACATGTTTAAACTATGAAAAACAATGTAAGCACAAAACATGAATACAAAGAGTGATGAAATTCACTTCCAAATACATATAAAATAATCAAAAATCTTTTTGGATTGATCCATATATAGATGAGTACACACACATCACATTTAAACAAGTACAATCGAACAAATGAATAAGGCATTCATTGAACATTAGGCATGTATGTTGTGTGTGTGTATCAAATGTGGAATAGTCCTTAGTCTAAAGTGAAACTTCAATGATCAATTCAATCAAGTCATACACAACTAGTACCAAGTCAAGTGGTCTATCTCAATTATAGAAATGAACATATATGACCTCTCATAAGAAAATGATTATATATCTTTGAAGTTTTTCATTTGGCTTTTTACAATTCATATCATTTGACCTTTTTGAATCAATACATCTTATTTTAGAGATTGATGCCTGAAATTTTTGATACTTCAGTTTGATGAACAAGCCTTTGGCTTTTTGGGGCATCATACATTTTCATAAAAGTCGCTTTCCCTTTTTCCTAGTCGAATACTAATATGTGTGATGGTTTTTGCAACTCATTATCTTTTTTCATTTTAAGATTTACATTGGTTGAGCTCTTTAAGCTAAAACAAAAAAAAGAGTGGGAAGATATATAGGCACAAGTCTACGCATGTATCAAAACCAACATGATAATTGACTAATCATTCATGACAATCTTGAAGATCGATTTACAACAATCACACAAAGATGTCAAGATTTTTCCCACAAAGATAGATGTGCATAAAGAACAAGCTAAGCTCGTGAATGCATAAAGCCATATGTATGAAGGTACAAGGCAAAACTCACATGTGATATGTGCTTAAACATATATGATCAAACTTTTTGAAATTTTCACTTTTTATGTGGTTTTGGATTTTTACTCACACAAAACTAAAACATAAAAGTAAGACCAAAACAAAAGCAACGCATACAAAGAAATGTAAGATGCACAAAATGCATGAAGATATGACATTCAATACATGAATGGTCCTACAAAAATTGAAAAAGTTAGATCAAGGACCAAAAGAGCAAAAACTCAACCATAGGAATCTTTCCTCATCCAAATAGAATGATTGTTTGGAATGAGTGTCTCATGAGAAGTGAGATGAGGGTTGGAAGAATGAGAACCGGAGATGCACATAGACAAGGAGTTAAGAGCATTAAATACTTTCTTTAACAACATGCTATTTTCACTCAAATTCGGTTTACCCTTTTTAGTATAACTTCCATGAAGCTCAAGTTTCTCTTTTCTTTTGATTCTTTTAAGAGAATGAAACTTAGAGCAATGAGGTCTTATATGACTAAAAGCACCACAATGGTGACACACAATGTGTTTAGGTCCATTATGTTGGAAAATCTTGTAAGGTTGAATTTATTCAACCATCTAATTGGCTTTATTCCGTGCCAAATTTGCTTGTAATTCAGCATTTAGTAATCCTATATTTAGGTGGGTTTGTTGTAAGGGTAGTGAGTGAGATAGAGTGAAGATTGCTCAAGAGTGTGCAAGAAAACAGAGACTCGCGGCTGGGACTCGCGGGTGACTCGCGGCTGCAAGACCGCCAGAAGCAGCACACGTACCAAGCATGCTGGAAGATGAATAGTCATGCTAGCTGGAGCACTACAGGACAAAACAGGACAACTGGCCATACGGTTAACTAGCGACTGGATCTCGCGACTTAGTCAAGCCGCGAGGTCAAGCCGCGAGCCACCCTTGTTTTGTAAAACCTGATGTTTCACATTCCTCTCCCACTCCAGTATAAATACCCCTTTTACCCACGATTGAAAGAGGGCTTCCAGAGAGAATTTTGAGAGAGAAACCCTAAAGAAAAACAAGATTGTTTCACCCACAATCTATACCTTAGAGTCTCTTCAAATTCCTCTACTCTCTTCCTCTCCATTGTCAAATCCTTGAGAGGCATTATACCAAACCTGGTTCTCACCATCATCATCACTATGAGACAGTTGTTTGGATTTCTGGGAAGTAGTTAGGAAGGAACCAATTTTCATTGGTTGATGCTACGGTCTAGTAGCGGAATCCGGGAAGCTAGAAAAGAAAAAGGTTCGGCGCAACCTCGTTGGAGCAAGAAGCTTGGAGGGCTTAGGTGCACTGGGTAGATTAGGCTTGGAGGGTCTATTGCTGTCCTTGTATCCCAACTGTATTTTCTAGTGGATTGTTTACCGCTTGGAGGGCGGCGGAGAGGTTTTTCACCGAGGACTTCGGTTTCCTCTTTGATAACACATCGCGTGTTGTCTTTATGTTTGCATCTTCCTTCCTCTCTATCTTTGCCTTTTTATTATCTGCTGTGGTTATATTTTGTTATGGCTTAGATAGTCTTTAACCAATTTCGTATTATAGCATGTGTTAAGTTTCCGCACACTAGTTGTTTGACATATTGCTTGTATTGGTTAAGTTGTAATTTGGGGGTCTAAACGTTCAAAGGTGTTTTGTACATGTTTTTGAACTTTCATTTGTGGATGTGATTTATAATTGGCTTAGATTGATTTCCAATTCTGTTTATAGCTTATGTTCATTTTCCGCACACTTGTTGTTTGTCATAAAACTTGAATTGGTTATTTTGTATTTGGGGGTCTAAACGTTCAAGGGTGTTTATACACATAATTGAACTTTCAAATCTGGTTTTGTATCTCATACAAAACACACAGCGGAAGCAACAAACACGGATCTACTTCATTCATGAGAGATAACATGTAACCTTGAATTCTAGAACAAAGAATAGGAAGCATACCTTGGTGCAGTGAAATTCAAAACCAAAATTAGAAATACTTGGGAACACTTTTAATCTTCACTCCAATTCCACTTAATGTCTAAGAAGTGTGGTCTCTTAATCAGTTTCCAAGGAGAGAATAAGAGAATGTCCAACACTTACATACACCGTTTCATTTCTTATATGATCTTAATGAAAAACCACTTATATAATTCTGTATGTTTCTCTCCTTATATATAACTGATTATCTAATTGGACTAGCCTTTTAGGCTATTCCAATTGGACTCCAGTATGTGGCTTGGAGTGGAACCAAAAGGGAATAAATAAGACTCTAGCTCCAATGGGCCTTGGGCTTTTCTGTCAACTCTTGACAAGTCCAAAGTTACCATTAATTATATTCAATACCACTAAAAGAATATAATTGTACTCTAGACCTTATTAATAAATTATATCCTAAGACTTTATTATATATTCAACCCCTTCATTAAAATATTCATAGTAACACAAAATCATGAATGTTAACTGCCACTTTGAAGATTATTACATCTTAATTCTTGAGTACCCGGTTTAATCCTTTATATTATTCATCATATATTTATGAAATCCAATTTCATAAATATATACTTTAGTAACTCCTTACTAAAGTGGTTAGACCCAATACTCTGAATAACTAAACCCATTAAACTTATCTCAAGGGAATATTTCATATCTCCTTTAAGAGATTATGAATTTCATCTTGAGAATATATGTTCCATCAATACTAAATGTGGCTGCCCAACATACTGAGGTTTTAATAGTGTCTTATAGATCTCACTCTTGATATATCAAAACAACCTACATCTCATGATCAAGTCCATTATTCTCTCAAGATTTAGAGTTGATGTAAACAGAAGTCGTGAGATTTATTATTCATTTGACAGTCGTTAGGAGAATAATAAATCTTATAGCGGTTTAGTTCAACATGTCTTAACTCTTAAAACATATCAACATATCAACTAGAAGTCTTCACTTCCATGATCAAGACAAATCATCTTAATTGATATGTTATAGTTTTCGTAGATGAAATGTCCAATTTCATTATTGACTACAAACTAAAATTCTGAGTTTACAAAGAATTTGTGATTTATATCTTTTGCGATTTTTCACATCAATCACATACTATGCATCTCATGGACTTAGGGCATAAACCCCAACAATCTCCCACTTGCCCTCAAAGACAATTTACCGTATATCCGACACTTATCTCCCTTTAGAGTAATTCATAGTCACTCTAAGACAAGGTTTGGAAACAAGTTTCAACCATATTTATTCCATAAATTTTCTTTTCTACTACTACTTTTCACGTAGTCATATCTTTCTAATGAGATGATATTTACGCTTAATGTGTATCTTCACCACCTAGGATGAACACATATCTTGAAGTCCAATTTCATGAATCACAATCAAACTACAAGTTAGTATTTATACAACTAGTAACCATCAAATTCTCACTTTGGTGGACAAACATATAATCCCTCATTCTCCTAAGATATTTGAGTATATGCTTTACTCCCACTAAATTAAGTGATCTTTGATTCAATTGATATTTGCTTACTATGCCCATCGCAAAATAGATATTTAGCCTAGTATTTAGCATAGTATAAAGACTTCCTATCGGTTTGATATAATGAACCGTTTTAATATGCTCTTCATTTTATATGTCTTAGGACCATAGTCCTTTATAAAGGAACTTCAAACTTAAAAGGAAAGAATCATTTCTTGAAGTAATACATGCTATACTTGGCTAGAATCTAATCTATTTGAGCAGTTTGAGATAGACCCAATATCTTAATTTCTGAATTTTAACAAAGTTTAATTCTTAGGATGTGACTAGTCTTTCCCAAGTATTTTATATCAAACTGAACTAGACAAAAAAAAATTCCATTGATGACAATAACTCTACATCATTCTAAATGATTAGAATGTTATCAACATACATTAAGAAATTTATTATTCTATATAGCTTTTACACACATAAGGCTTTTAAATACTTGATCAAAATCAAACAATTTGATTGCTTGATCAAATATGATATTTTATGATTTAGATGCTTGCTTTAGTCCATAAATGGACTTTAAGCAACTTGCATATTAATCACCACTGGTTCTTTGCTATGAACAAGTCTAGTTACATCATATAGATGTCTTCCTCAAGATTGCTACTAAAAGAAGCTTTCTTGATATCCATTACCATATTTCATTCAAAATGAAATATAATGAATAAGAGATTCTAGATAGAGTCAAACTTAACTATTGGTGAAAAAATCATTTCATAGTCGAACAATTTCTTTTTGAATAAATCTCTTTGCCACTAGTCTTGACTTTGAAGGTTTGCACCATCAAATCTATCAATCTCATTTTCTTGTAGACCTATTTGAAAACAATAGGCTTAATGCCATTAGGCGCCTCTACAAGTTATAGACTTTAAATAGAATCTAATTCTATTCACATAACCTTAATCCAGTAATCCATATTCATATCATCTATTGCCTTTACGTAGGACCGAGGATCAAATTCATATCCTTGTGGAATAACTACAAAAGTTTATTCCAAAAGTATGAATTTATTTGGTAATCCTCCCACTACGATATTGTACCGGTGTAATAGTTATCTACAGAATAATGTCTTATGGTGTATCTAATACAACCATCTCATTTCCAAATGTATTTTATAGTTGTCCTACAACAAATTCTGACATTTTTCTTCTAGAACAGTCTACCTTTAAAAGAGCCCTATTCCTCCTTTATGTATGCACTAACTTAAAGAAGTTATTGGAACTTCATTCCTTTACAAAAAGGAACCTTAGATCTTATTATCCTCTAAATAGAATTCATAGACTGAGAATATAATAAAATAATGGTTCTAAAAGCCCATCTTTCACCAATCTTGAATATCATTTAGATTAATAAGATCTATAGACATAAGTGCCAAAACATATAATTACAAAGGATGGAAACTTTCTCTTTAAAAAGTAAAACATGTAAATTTCCATCTAGAAAACAATCATGGACAATGCTTAATTTTACCAAAACATAAATACTTTCCTTTTGGTCATTCTTTTGAGTCTAATTTCTTTTTGGCAACTACTAGGGCAACTAACTTGTCCAACAGTTTGGTATTATAATTCTTCTTCTTACCACCCTTACCTTTCGGTTTAGGCTAAGAATTTGAATTAAATCATATTGATTCTAGCCTTAGCTTTTAGAATGTCTTCCGTTGCGTAGAACTCACTCATCAATTCAAGTAGCATAAAAAGAATTTATTTTCAAAACAATTTGAATTGATCAAATGATTCTAACAAGGACTTGTGGATCATATCTATATGAGATTAACATTTAATCTCTACATCCAAGAATTCCAATTCATTTTAAAATTAAAACATTTTCATAAAATGATATAGAATTGGAACTCCTTAAGTCTTTCATAGCACTCAATATGATTCATACCAAACATCTCATTTAGACTTAATATAAAGTCTAAGTCTAGTACTAACTCTTGCATCTCACGCTGTAGTACAATTGAAATGGAAGCCAATATAACATTTTAGTATTTCAATGGAGACTATGATTACATCATAAGCTATCTTCCATAAATGCATCATGCATAGGAAATTATGACAATGCTGAATCGAAACATAAATATGTACTTCAGCTCCTTTAAGCACCATGTTCAAAATTATTTCTTAGTTAATGTGATTCAATTAAAATAGTAGCTAAAGGACAAAATTTATGACAACTTTATTATGAGACTATGAACATAATTACAAGGACATTATATTTTGTATCCATAACCATATAATATGAAACCCGAAAAACATACTATACCAGGTGCAATGACAACCTAATCCCGCAATTAATATTCCTCAGCATAGAGTGAATACCAACCACTATGATCAGGCGAGAATTTTTCTCATTATTAATGCTATCATGGTAACTCTTACCAAACAAAAATAATTTGCCGCTTTTCCTTTAGCCTCTAAGTAATAATAGCAAGAACTCAGCATAAAGGATACTATCAAACTTAGTCTAGTGTACACCATTGCCTAGACCCATGTGTAGCCACATAACTCTACCCTTGTAAGGTTTAATCTTGTAGTACCATGATGCAAAACACCTTCCGCATGGAACGCAAGACTCAAGGCCAAGACGAGGTGCTTGCCCACACCACTATAAACCGGGAAGTTCAATCTTGTAGTACTATCAAATAAACATCCTCCGCATGGAATGCAAGGCTTGAGGCCAAGACGAGATGTTTACCCCACACCAATAAATTTTAAAACAAGTGAATTGTCATGAAATCATTGTGATCTAATCACAATTTTAACCCTACACATTTAATGTGTTTAATTGTTTAAATTCAATGTGATGTAACTAAGTCATGTCACCATAGCGTAACGAACATTCGCTCAATCACAAAGAAGTTTTACCTTGTAATCCGTGAAGTAAATACCCTCCACATGGAATGCAAGACTCGAAGTCAAGAGAAGGTATCTATTCACATTACAATAAACTTAACAAAAAGGGTTATTTTAGCACTCCCTCTCATTATTTGGGTTTTTCTTTAAATAATTGTGATCCCATCACAACTAATAACCTTGCACTTGATGAAGACTCTAATCTTATTAGAATCACTAATTAAAATGGAAGTCCTAAACTATTTAGGATTCTTTAAACACTAATGAATCAAAAATTAGTTATATAGAACTCTATCCTTAATTTACTAGATAAAGTATTCTAATCTCATTATAAACTAAATAACTTTAATTAGAATTTTAATCTCATTAAAAACCTCTAATTAAAATAAATTAAGGACTTTTAATCATAAAATGATTTAGTACTAAGAGTTCTATTTAACTAACATCTTTGATCTCATTAGGTCTTTTAGTTAGATAATGTTTAATAAATGTCCTTAACTTTTAAGGACTATAAAATTAATCTCATTAGGTCTTTGCTTTTTATACATGTAATAAACAAGTGTCAGAATTTTCGGCGACTAGCCCAGTCGTGAGTTTATCCAGAAGCTCTTGCGACTCACTCCGACTCGCTAGTCGTGAAAAACGCCTAGAAACAACCGTTTTTCTTTTAACTGTTTTTTATGTTTCCAATGAAAAAAACACATTCTTAATGATAAAAAATGATGAGATTAAGATTAAAACTTGAATTTCATTGATATTAAAGTGTTAAAATTCAATTTTACATGGTTAAAATCAAACTTAAACAACATCATAACATCAAAATCAGTTTTAATCAAACAATAGTTTCAAAAACTATAACATGCAGAAAAATGACTGCAAAATTTTTAAAACATAAACTCATAAACAATAGTCATTGAATAAAATTCAACAACTAAGTCCAATTGCCAACAAATGAAGCAGTTCAATAACATTCATATTCTTAAAACTCAAACCATGTCTTTCATTAAAGAACATGACACATGGATCCATTGATAACAAAAAAATATGCAGAAATTTTACTGTAGAAAATTAAATCATCAAGAAAACTATTTTCTTTGATTCTAAAACTCAATCACATGTTATACAAGCATGATATTGAAGACCGCTTTGATACCAATTGTTGGAAAATCTGGTTTTGTATCTCATACAAAACACACAACGGAAGCAACAAACACGGATCTACTTCATTCATGAGAGATAACATGTAACCTTAAATTCTAGAACAAAGAATAGGAAGCGTACCTTGGTGTAGTGAAATTCAAAACTAAAATTAGAAGTACTTGGGAGCACTTTTAATCTTCACTCCAATTCCACTTAATGCCCAAGAAGTGTGGTCTCTCAATCAGTTTCCAAGGAGAGAATAAGAGAGTGTCCAACACTTACATACACCATTTCATTTCTTATATGATCTTAATGAAAAACCACTTATATGATTCTGTATGTTTCTCTTCTTATATATAACTGATTATCTAATTGGGTTAGCCTTTTAGGCTATTCCAATTGGGCTCTAGTATGTGGCTTGCAGTGGGACCAAAAGGGAACAAATAAGACTCTAGCTCCAATGGACCTTAGGCTTTTCTATCAACTCTTGACAAGTCCAAAGTTACCATTAATTATATTCAATGCCACTATAAGAATATAATTGCACTCTAGGCCTTATTAGTAAATTATATCCCAAGATTTTATTATACATTCAACCTCTTCATTAAAATATTCGTAGTAATACAAAGTCATGAATATTGACTGCCACTTTGAAGATTATTACATCTTAATCATTGAGTACCCGGTTTAATCTTTTATGTTATTCATCATATATTTATGAAATCCAATTTCATAAATATATACTTTAGTAACTCCTTATTAAAGTAGTTGGGCCTAACACTCTGAATAACCAAACCCATTAAACTTATCTCAAGGGAATATTTTATATCTCCGTTAAGAGATTATGAATTTCATCTTGAGAATATATGTTTTATCAACACTAAATGTGGCTGCCCAACATACTGAGGTTTTAATCATGTCTTATAGATCTCACTCCTGATATATCAAAGCAACCTACATCTCATGATCAAGTCCATTATTCTCTCAGGATTTAGAGTTGATGTAAATAGAAGTCGTGAGATTTATTATTCATTTGACAGTCGTTAGGAGAATAATAAATCTCACAGCGGTCTAGTTCAATATATCTTAACTCTTAAAACATATCAACATATCAACTATAAGTCTCCACTTCCATGATTAAGACAAATCATCTTAATTGATATGTTATAGTCTTCGCAGATGAAATGCCCAATTTCATCACCGATTACGAACTAAAATTCTGAGTTTACAATGAACTTGTGATTTATATCTTCTGTGACTTTTTACAGAAATCACATACTATGCATCTCATGGACTAAGATAATGTCTCATTAGTTCATTAATAAATAGTCTCATATAATTAAACAATTTAATTATTTATGACATGCCAATAAATTGGATTTTAAGGCATAAACCCCAACACACTAGGCTTTTTGGGAATGGATCTAGCAACTTGGTTTTGTTCTCTCTTCAACTTATGACATTGAGGTCTTATATGACCAATCATACCACATTAGTGACAAGTTGGAACAAACTTAGATCCATTCAAAACCTTAGGTTGAGACCTAAACAGAGGCTTTGACTTAAGAGCCTTTCTCTCCACCTTTTGATTTCTTTTGTGTGGAGGAACGTACACCAATTTTTCCTTTGAGGTAGAACACACAGTAGGCACAAAATCGGGTATCACAACATGATTGCAACAAATTTTATCATCCCTTTTAGCAATAGGTTCAGCAATCAAACACTTGGCATGCATTTTCAAAGATTCATTCTCACATTTTAGCTCATCAACAAGTTTGTTAGACAAAACAAGTTTAGCATCCAAGTCCATATTCAAACATTCAAACTCTTTCAGCTTTTCAAAAGAATTTTCTGCAAGTTTCTTATATCTTTCAACCAATTTTTTGGATTCATTGAGCTTAGCAATCAAATCATCATTTTCACAAAATAATTTGCTCAAATCCTTATGAAACTTCTTAGCCTTTTTCTTAAAGAGTTTGATGTTAGGAATATCAACAACACCCAAAGATTCATGTAACATAGCATCACAATCATGAGGATCATCACTCATAGAGACATTATCACAAACACATGGCATGTTACATTCATCAACATCCAAAATATGCATAGAGGCATACAAAGCACGATCCATGGAAAATAAAGACAAGGGGTCAAGGATCACACTTAGGTACTTAAACCACAATAAGTGTACCCGTTCTGATACTAATTGAATGTTCAAATAGTGTATAAAACACCTTGAACGTTTAGACCCCCCAATTTACAAATTACCAATTCAAGCTTAATATCAAGCAATATATGTGAGGAAAATGAACATAAGTTTATAACAGAATTGATAAACAATCTAAACCAAATAAATCACATCCACATCAGAAATTAAATGACAAAGATTAAGGGAAGAGAGATGCAAACACAAGGATAACACAACGATGTGTTATCAAAGAGGAAATCGAAGCCTTCGATGTAAAACCTCTCCGCCGCTCTCTAAGCGGTAAATAATCCACTAAAGAATGAAGTTCGGATACATGAATAGTAGAAGACCCTCCAAGCCTAATCTACCTAGTGTACCTAAGCCCTCCATGTTTGTTACTCAATTATGCCGAACTTTTGTCTTCTTTAGCTTACCGGATTCCGCTATAACCCATAGCATCAACCAATATGAATTTTTTCCTTCTGAACTGCTTCCCAAAGCACTAAAAAGCCTTCTCACAGATATGGGTAAGGTGAGAAAAGGATTTAGTTAAAGAACCTCTCAAGGATGTAATAATGGAGAGGGTGAGAGTTGAGGAATTTGAAGAGTCACTATGTAAAGAATGCGGATGAGTTAATCTTGTTTTTCTCTAGAGTTTCTCTCTTAAAATTCTCTCTGGAAACTCTCAATAATTCATGGGTATAATGGGTATTTATACTAGAGTGAGAAAGGAATGCGAAGAGTCAGTTTTTCCATAACAGAATGGACTGACAACTTGGCCTCGTGACTTGACTGAGTCGCGAGTCCAAGCCGCGGGCTAACTGAATGGCCAGTTTGGACTTTTTGTCCTGTAGTGCTATAGCTGGCATGATGGTTTAGCTTCTTTGCATGCTTCACTCATGTGCATCTTCTAGCGGCTTGCAAGTCGCGAGCCACCCGCGAGATTCAGCCACGAGTCCCTGCTTCACTGCACAGTCTTGATCATTTCTTCACTCTCTCACACACTACCCTTATATGATTCCCACCTAAACATAGGGTTACTAATTGCTAAATTACAAGAAAATTTGTCATGGAATAAAGTCAATAAGATGGTTGATTAAATTCAACCTTACAATAAATTTTGGATATAATCTGATTTTTATCTTGTCTCCAAAATTTATCTATTAACCTTGACTAATTTTTTACTTCAAGTTCAAATCTCAAATATGCAATTCAATTTGATTCGAAGTGAAGATCCTCCTGGGGAAAATCTAATTGTTCTAAATCCAAGATCACAATTCTAAAAATACGGGGTTTCAAGACAAAACCTGAAGCTTTAAGTATAAGGTCTACTACACAAAAAAACTTTGTATAAAGGTGTAATATATGCCTTTTGATTTATCATGAATAATGCCATAAGAAGCTGTAAATGCATCCATATACCAATAATCACTTTCTTATATGCTTTGACACCAAATGGGTATTAACTAACTAAATTTCACATCACTAATCCAATGAAGCTCACCAAAGACCACAAAACATTTATATAAAAATCAATAGTTTATAGATCATAACACTACAACTCTGAATTACAGAATATATTTTGAGAGCAAAACCTTAGAAACCAAAATTTCACAACCTACTAATATTAAATCATGCACAATAAACATGCACAATGCGGTAAACTTATATAATCTCTTAAATTAAACCCTCCAAAATATAGACATCTTGTTATTCCACAATTAAACTGCACTCCAAATACCCAACAAACACCTACTGCTTGACAAAAGTAGCCAGATCCTAGATTAATGTTCTTCTCAGAAATTGAATCTGATTGGTGGTAAAGTTTATGGTTGGTTTAGAATAGAGAAGAAAGATCGTGCCTTTTTCAAACATGAATTTTATTTATTTATTATTTAATCAAAAAAAGAAGAAGAAACATATCATCATGATGCTATTCGGCACAATATCGAATAGTAAATCTGCACAAAACAATCACATTACGAATCAATCATTAATGGCCATATGTCTCCAATTTGTAGCAGAAAAATATACAGAACAACAAATCTAATGTTGACAAATAAGTTGTGCTAATTTGTTCCCTTTGCAATCACTTATCACATATCTCTTTAATTAAGATTTTTATGTGTTTCATCTGCTAGAATAGCTTAAAAAGAATAATTGCTGGAGTTTCACTACAATTCTACTATTAAAAAAGAAAAGAAAAAAAAAGGGGACTGAGTGGAGACAAAGAATGCCGACATTTTAGGTGCCCAAATAATTATTTAATCAAACAAACAATTAAGGTAAGCTAAATTAGATGTGCTAAAAAACCTAGATATCAAAATAAAGCAAAACTTGAAGGTAAAGCAAAACCTATAGGATTGTTGTTAGATATTGACTGTTGGGAGGCTCTTCAATACTATCTCCACTTCTTACAAAACCTGTAGAATTTGATTTTCTATGAGTGTTTCCCTGACTCCAACAAAAATGAATAGAGAGAAAAAGGGGTTAGGAATTGAAATCCCTAAATTGACAGAAAAACCTAATTAAAAATGAAATCCTTAAATTGATAGAAAAACCATTATGCGCCTAGGCTATCAAATCCTTATGGGGAGAAGTCAAAATCATGGGCAAACTAATAGCTTGAATTTTACTTGGATTTTGGAATTTCATCTCAATATATAAACCCTTCAGCAGTTCTTTTGATAGATTCAAGTCCTCGAAAGTACTGGTTGATGTCTACGGGGTATCAGTCACAGTAACCTACATCAAATTAACCCCATAATATATCAAAACCCAAAATTGAAAACTGAACAAAACATATCTATTAGACTTAACTATACATGTGTGTTTCTACATTCATGTTCCAAGTAACATAATAATAGGAATTAAAACTATAGAACACTATATCTATTACCACATTGCATAAGCATCAAAACAAAAATTAATATCAATGACAAAGATTCAAAACCCTAATTAGGATCTCAAACTATAATCAAAATCAGAACTTTATTATATTTTAACCAAAAGTAGCAGCAAAGGTATTGAGTTGATAGAAACCCTAATTAGGATCAGGCAAATAAAGAAATTCAAATCTTGGTGATGTGAGAGATTGATGTAACCATAGTGATGTGAGTGTCTTGGGGTTCATCAAGGTACTTGTTGACGGTTCTTTTGGTGTCATTGATGGTCAAGGCCTTAACGTTGAGTTCGGTGGCGACTTTGTCCTACTGCGAAGTTGACGAAGTAGCCGTGTCCCCCAAAGGCTTGTTGTCTTCTTCGTCGCCCTAGCATTTCATCTCCTTCTTTGGAACAGGGATTTCCTGTGGCGGCGATGGCAGAGCAGTAGTAGCAGCAGCAACCGTGGTGTTTTCCTAAGGCGGTGGCGGTGTTAGTGGTGTTAGCCATTGTGAGAGAAAGAGTGACCGATAAAAAAAACTTAAAGGTTTCTTTAAAAAGAGATTATTCATAGACGAAGAGTATATATATTTAATAAAAAGAAAAAAAAAGATTTAAAAATTAAAAAAAAATGCTGAGGTGGAAAATTGTGGAACTAGTAGAGGCTTCAGTTTTATATATACTAGACGCAAACCTGTCACACCTGTGCAATGCGCGGGGAAAACAATTTAATTACTATAGTGGAAAATACTATTTCTCTTTTAAGAACTCAAATGATAAAGCTAAAAACTCTTTGAAAGCTCGAAATCTATGAAAACACAAGAGCTTGTTTAGACCCCCAATTCAAATTACGGCTTGATTGATTTTACACTAACTTAATACTAAGTGTAGAATAGTGTAAATGCAAGCAAACAAGCAAGAAAGCTACTCTAATTCATATTTAAAGCAACATAGCAGTAAAATGAAATGAACAAGAGTAGGGAAGAGAGATGCAAACACAGATAACACAGAGACGTGTTATCGAAGAGGAAACCGAAAAACTCGACGAAAAACCTCTCTGCCGCCCTCCAAGCGGTAATCGATCCACTAGATAATCAGTTGGGATACATGGGTAAGCAAGAGACCCTCTAAGCCTAATCTACCCTCTGTACTTAAGCCCTCCAAGCTCCTACTCTAACAAGGCTTCTCGGAACCGTGTTTTGTCTAGCTCTTCGGATCCCGCAACAAGCTCCATGTTGCATCTGCCATCCTTGGCTTTTTCCAATGTTTCCCAATAGCACCAAAACCTCACTGGACACTCTCAAAAGGTGTGGTAAGTGTTTGGGCTATTGACCTCTCAATGGTATGGAAATGGAGAGGTAAGAGATGAGGAAATTCCACAAAAAAATGTGTAGAGAATTGTTGGTATAACTATTTCTAACTCTCAAGTGTTTTAGCTAGGGTTTTCTCTCAGAAGCTCTCCTTTACATTTGTGGGTAATATGGGTATATATAATGAGGGTACAGAAAGTGTGTATCAGATAGTACAGACTGGCAGAACAAAATGTCTCACGGGTGTCTCGCGGGAAGGCCTTATCCACGAGATACTTGCGAGACATAGCTGTCTCCATCTATATAGACTCTTCGCATTCCAGTCATGTACAAGGCACATGCTTCACTCCGTGGGAAGCTTAGTTACGAGACACCCGCGAGAAGTCTTCTAGCTTCATTTGCTTGAGTCTTCACACACTCTCTTTCTCTAACACACAACCCTTACAATCACATCCCATAATAAATACATGGTACACAAGATTGAATATAATTACAATCAAATTTGGCACGGAATAAAAGACAACAAAATACAAATTTGTAAATCACAACTTTACAATCTCCCCCTTTGGCTATTCCGTGACAAAACCCCTAACACAAACTCTAGACTTAAACGTGAGTTTGGGAACAATGGCAAAACTCACTCACACCTAATCTAGAAACTGTGAAGCACTTGCAGTTTATACTTGTAATCTGAAACACTCGCACACAAACAAAACTTTCATTAAGTTTATGACAAGTTGAACACAAGGTATGAACAAGAGCAAGCATAAAGTGACCAAGTTTGTAAACATTTGATAACATGTAAACAAAAAAAAAAAATGATCACACAAGTTCAGTCATTAAAGAATGACTCCAATGAACATATAACAAGTAAATGTTTATCTCGACATGTACAATAAAGCAATCACTTATGATTACTTGAATGTCCAATCACACAACTAATGCAAAATACACAAAGTATATGCATCTAGGAACAATCCTACTAGGGAACAAGTGTGAAGTACTTAAGACATTTTAGCAATATCTAAAAGTACACAGAGAATGTTACACAATCATTGAGATAGTTACAAACTTTTAAATAGCTAAGCATAATCATGAACTATGAACAAAGCAAACATAATTAATATAGCACAAAGCTCTTTCTCTCTTTCTCCCCCAACATATCACTCCCCCTATCATGAATCTTAGGAGCTGTGATGAACTTGGAACATATATACTTGTAACCTGAAACACTTGCATAAAACACATTAGATCCTCAAAGTAAAGCAAGTAGTAAAAGGACAAGAATAATGTAACAAGTAAATTGCGATCAAGTAAACATAATGTGAAACATATGAGCGACTTGATCATACACCACAACAGTCATATAGAAATAACTACAATGACCACATAGCAAAGCAAATTATCATCCGAATAAACATAAGGATGTATGCATGTTCAACACATAAACATGATGCTATGAGAGCAATAAAGCATAGAAGACAAAGCACCATAAAACACTGAGAAAATAAGCATAAGGTAAAGCAAGGTTATCTCATAAAAGAATGTCTTCTCCCCCTTGATATATGAAAGTTCAAAAACGTGTACCAATACACTTTTGAACGTTTAGACCCCCAAAAATTAACTTAACCAACACAAGCAATATGTTAAACAACAAGTGTGCGGAAACTTAACATATGCTATAATGTGAAATAGGATAAAAACTATCTAAGCCATAACATAATAAAATCACAGCAGATAATATAAAGGTAGAGATAGAGAGGAAGGAAGATGTAAACACAAAGATAACACCCGATGTGTTATCGAAGAGGAAACCGAAGACCTCGGCGAAAAACCTCTCCGCCGCCCTCCAAGCGGTAATCAATCCACTAGAAAATACAGTTGGGATACAAGGACAGCAATAGACCCTCCAAGCCTAATCTACCCAGTGCACCTAAGCCCTCCAAGCTTCTTGCTCCAACGAGGTTGCGCCGAACCTTTTTCTTTTCTAACTTTCCGGATTCCGCTACTGCACCGTAGCATCAACCAATGAAGATTGGCTCCTTCCTAACTGCTTCCCAGAACTCCAAACGACTGTCTCACAGAGATGATAATGGTGAGAACCAGGTTTGGTATAATGCCTCTCAAGGTTTTGACAATGGAGAGGAAGAGAGTGAGGGATTTTGATGAGACTCTAAGGTAGGGATTGTGTGTGAAACAATCTTGTTTTTCTTTAGGGTTTCTCTCTCAAAATTCTCTCTGGAAGCTCTCTTTCAATCGTGGGTTAAAGGGGTATTTATACTAGAGTGGAGAGGAATGTGAAACGTCAGGATTTTACAAAACAGGGGTGGCTCGCGGCTTGACCTCGCGGCTTGACTAAGTCGCGAGATCCAGTCGCGAGTTAACCGTATGGCCAGTTGTCCTGTTTTGTCCTGTAGTGCTTCAGCTAGCATGACTGTTCATCTTCCAGCATGCTTGGCACGTGTGCTGCTTCTGGCGGCTTGCAGCCGCGAGTCCACCCGCGAGTCCCAGCCGCGACACTCTGTTTTCTTGCACACTCTTGAGCAGTCTTCACTCTATCTCACTCACTACCCTTACAACAAACCCACCTAAATAAAGGGTTACTAAATGCTGAATTACAAGCAAATTTGGCACGGAATAAAGCCAATTAGATGGTTGAATAAATTCAACCTTACAATCTCCCCCTTTGGCTATTCCGTGACAAAACCCTAAAACAGACTCTAGACTTAACATGTGAGTTGGGAACAGTTGAACAAAACTCACTCACACCTAACTCTAGAAGCTATGAAGCACTTGAATCATATGAACATAATACTCCTAAAACACAACAATACACCATGATCATTGTAAGCAGAAAATTATAAATGCATATGAAACAGGCAATATGAGATCAAGCAAAGATGGAGTTAATAAACAAACCATGGCTTGATCAACCAAGTGAACACCATAAGGTAGTGATCACAGTGCTCATTCACACTTGGAATGAACACAAGGACATACAAGTTAACAAGCACAAGGCAAGACACTTGTATGTTCAACACTCAACCAATGCATAGCACACAAGGCATATGCATCTAGGAACAATCCTACAAGGGCACAAGAGTGACAGTACATAAACCAAAATGCAGAACATTTAGATTAAGGTACTGATTTCAACATAGCATAAAGGCTGCACTTAAGCAAGGTACATACCATAAAGCCTACAAACTATGCATAAAACATAAACCCTAAAAGCTTACAAAAGCACATGGGTACAGACCAACAAATACCTGAATAACAGTTTTACAAAACACAATATATCAACTTAAAGAGAAAAAAAAAAGAACAAAGAAAATAAAGACACTCCCCCTTAGACAGTGACACTCCCCCTTAGGGTAATATCCTCCCCCTTTGGTTATGCCTATCACTCCCCCTTTTTGTCATGGAATAGGCTAGTCATCCTCTTCTAGCTTCCTCTGAATTTGATCCAATTGAGTTTGAAGAGAAGTAAACTTCATATCCCATCGGTTGCTTTGATGGTGTAGAGAAGCAGTGAGTCCAGACATTTTTGTATTCAACTCGTGGACAGAGGAGACAATGCGATCAAGTTTCTCATCGAGGGAGAGATTGCTGAACTGAGAGTCATTGTGAGATGCAGAAGTTTCTGGTTTGGCTCTCTTCCGACTATGTCCAACACTTGCATTGTATGTACGCATGTTGATTGGACTTGGTTTGGGGATAGGAGACTCATCAGCCGTTGGATGAATTCCCTTGAGCTTCAAGATCCGTGAAATGAGACTGCAGAAAGGAATGCATATCCGAGACTCACTTCGAAGAACCGTTTTGCGCAGAACATGAAAGATATGAGCACAAATGTCGATTTCTTCATCAGAGATTAGATCATGAAGAAACAAAGCACATCCGAAATTCATATACCCAGTACTTGATAAAGGGTACAAATTGTGAAACATCACAATTGTAAGCACTCGCAGTTTCGGAGAAAGGGAGGAAACACTGATGGATTTGCCATTGGGTGAGAACTCCAAGTCTTGACCAAGACTTTGTTTGAGAAGCTCCTCATCAGGACATAGATCATCATAGACCGGTGAATGACGAAAAATGGGTCTGTTGATGTGAAGAATTTCTGCCAGGTATTGAGGAGAGACAGAAAAGCTTCTTTGCCGAACCCAGCACTTAAGTTCATCTCCTTCCACAATTGCGTTAGCATAAAATTCTTTAACCAACTCTTCATACACGATATCCGGATCAGAGAGAAGGTAATTCTAATCCTTGTGAGCAAACCATATCGGAATGTCAGTGTTATGAAGTGAGGGCAGATCCACAGCTCTCTCTAGTAATGGTGTGGCATGAAGAAAAAAATTCTCATATGACTGATAGGCTGCATATGATCTGAACTTAGTTGGATCGAATCGCTGTGATGAAGAGCGAGTCACTTTCGGGAGAGGTGTGTCTTCATCAACATCAATTACGGGTTCCTTCCCTTTGGAAGAACCTCCTTTCACAGCAGCCTTTTTGAATGGAGACATGACCAGTCTGTATTATAAACAAGGGAAATGGCACAACACAATCCAACAGACTATATCAGCAGTGGGTTAGTGAAAATTTAGGAACAATGAAGAAACCCTAACAGCTGGATGAGTATGGTCAGAAAGTAGTAATGAGGGACACCAAAGGCCCAAATTAGAACTACACAGTATAGAGAGATCAAATATAACCACATAATCAGCTGAAAAAGGACCAAAACCAACACCACATCAACAAGATACCACACAGGATCAAAGTGAAACATGATAGCAACAGCAGATCAGACAAAAATTGCTAACCCTAGCTAAGCACAGGATTAAGAACACAACCACCAACATAAACTAGCTCAAACATAGAAACATAAGCACCCAAGCGAAGCTAGAACAAAGAATAATAGTTGAGCTAAAAACTCATCACAAAATCACAATCAAATGTGAAAGAGCCAGAGGGAAAACCAAAAAAACAAGTAAAATAGAGTGCAGGACAGAAAACCATACTTGTTAGGCGACGATTTTGAGCTGAAAAGAGACAAGAATGGGAGATCGAAAATGGAGGCACGGTGATACAGTGTAAGAGCAGATGAGAAAGACAATGAACAGTCACAAAAAGATCGAGGGAAAAATGAAAAGTTTAAAAAACTGCCCCTGTTTATCCAAAACACGCGATTTTCGCGACTGTAACGAGTCGCCAAAAAGTCGCCAGAGCAAGCCGCCAAAACACTGAAGAGCAAAAAGTTGAAAAATTTTCTAAGTGTTTTTCGCGACTGGAAGGTCTACCCGCGAGTGAGTCGCGAGCTGAGTCGCGAAAATCTCTGAGTGAACCTCGCGACTGGACCTTCCACTCGCGAACAAGTCGCCAAAAATGACCAGCGAAGATGCGACTGAGGCTCGCGACTTGACATACCCGCGACTGAGCCGCCAAAACAGGGCAAAACAGGATTTTTGAAATTTTCAGAATTTTCAAATAAAAATACTTTCCAAAAACACCTAAAACACTCAAAAATCTTTTTGTGCTTGAATTAACAAAGATTGAGCATGTGAAAACACATTTTATCAAGTACAATCACACAAATGAATATGACATTTATTGAACATAAACTTGTGTGTTGTGTGTGGATATCAACAATGAGATAGTCCTTTGTCTAATGTGAAGCTTCAATGATCAATTCAACCAAGGCATACACAATTAGCACTAGATCACGTGACCAATCTCAATTATAGAAATATGAATATATGACCTCCCACACATCTTGATAACAAAACTTGGAGCTTTTCATTTGACTCCACTAACAATCATAACATTTGATCTTTTTGATCTTTTGAGGCAATCATCTCTAACATTTCTCTTTGAAAAACAGGCCTTTGGCTTTTTTGAATGAAATAACACTTTTAATATAAGGTCGCTTACCCTTTTTCCTAGTCAAATACTAGAATGTGCGACAGGCTTTTGCAGCTCAATATCTTTTTTCATTTGGAGATTTACATTTGGTGAGCTCTTTTTAGCAAAACAAAAATAAAAAGTGGGAAGATATATAGACACAAGTCTATGCATATCTCAAGATCAACATAACCATTCACTAATCATTCATGACAAGTTTGAAGATCTATTTACAACAATCACATAGATTTCAAGATTTTTCCCACAGTGATATGAGTGCATGAAAACAAGCAATGCTCGAAAATGCACATAGCCATTAGCACAAAGGTACAAGGCAAAACAAGTTTTGAGACAAAACTCAACAAAGTCAATCAAGCTTTTTGATTTTCTAATTTTTATGTGATTTTTGGATTTTTGACACAAGAAGCAAAAAAAATTGAACAAACATAAAAAGAAACAACAGTATTCACAAATGGACAAACAAACAAGAAACATGTTGCACAAAAAGACTAATCAAAAAGGTGTGTGCCCCGACACAAACAGATTTAGCATATTATAAAAATGTGAAGCACACAACACACAAGAGAGTCAAGGAATTATACCAACACCAATGGTCTTACGGAGTGATGCAAACCGTGGACCATCGAGAGGCTTGGTGAAGATATCCGCCTTTTGATTGTCGGTGTGTATGAACTCAAGACACACAACTCTTTCCTCTACCAAATCCCGAATGAAATGGTAACGTATCTCTATGTGTTTGGATTTTGAATGCTGAACAGGATTCTTGGAAAGATTGATGGCACTGGTGTTGTCACAGAAGACACACATCGTTTCTTGAGGAATTCCATAGTCATGAAGTAATTTCTTCATCCAAAGAAGCTGAGTGCAGCAACTTCCAACAGCGATGTATTCTGCTTCTGCAGTAGATAGAGACACTGAATTCTGCTTCTTGCTCATCCACGAAACCAGATTGTTACCAAGATAAAAACAGCCGCCTGAAGTGCTTTTCCGATCGTCTACACTGCCAGCCCAGTCAGCATCTGAATACCCAGCAAGACAAGCATTTGAGTCTTTTGAATACCACAGACCATAGTTTGCAGTACCATTCACATATCGAATGATTCGCTTAGCAGCAGTCAGATGAGATTCCTTCGGATTAGCTTGGTACCTGGCACAAACGCCCACACTGAAAGCAATGTTCGGTCTACTGGCTGCAAGGTAGAGCAAACTTCCTATGATGCTCCTATACAATGTAGGGCTTACTTCAACTCCTGACGAATCCACATTCAGTTTAGTGGAAGAGCTCATGGGAGTGGAGGCATGTTTTTTGGAGTCTAGGCCAAACTTCTTGACAATGTTTCTGGCATACTTCTCTTGAGATACAAATATACCCTCCTTCTGTTGTTTGACTTGAAGACCCAAGAAGAATGTGAGCTCCCCCACCATGCTCATCTCAAACTCCTTCTTCATCTCCTCAGAAAATTCAGTAGCACGATCTTCGATAGTTGCCCCAAACACTATGTCATCAACATAGACTTGTGCCACAAGGAGATAATCTTCATCATTTTTGACAAACAGAGTTCGATCGGCGTACCCTCTCTTGAAACCTCTATTTAGAAGATAATGTGTAAGACGATTGTACCAGGCTCTAGGAGCTTGTTTCAAACCATAAAGTGCTTTCTTTAATCTTAATACATGGTCTGGAAAATGAGGATCCTCAAATCCTTTTGGTTGCTCAACAAAAACTTCTTCATTTAGATATCCATTCAGAAAAGCGCACTTAACATCCATTTGATAAAGTTTGAAATTCAAAGTGCACGCAATGGACATGAGGATTCGAATGGATTCGAGTCTTGCCACCGGAGCAAATGATTCATCAAAATCCACTCCTTCTACTTGTGTGTATCCTTGAACCACCAACCGAGACTTGTTTCGAATTATCTCTCCATCTTCATCAGTTTTGTTTTTAAAAATCCACTTTGTGCCTATAACATGAACGTTCTCAGGCCGTGGAGCAAGTTCCCACACGTCATTCCTCACAAACTGACTCAGCTCTTCATGCATTGACTCAACCCAATTCTCATCTTGAAGAGCCTCTTCAACCCTTTTTGGTTCAAACTGTGCAAGATAACAGTGATATGTTACATGATTGGCTAGCAGAATATTTCCTTTCCTGAGGCGAAGACCGTCATCAAGTGATCCTATGATATTACTTTCCGGATGATTCTTGATAATTCTTGAAGATGGCCTTTTTGAAGAGGAAACTTCATCACTACGAGAGATAGGAGGATGAACTTCTGGAGGAGTAAGAGGACTTGAAGTTCTAGACATCGATTCTCGTTTCCCTTCTTGGGTTGATGGGAGTCGATTCTACTTCTGGTATAGGTTCTTCACCTTCTATATCCAAAGCTTCTACCTCAACATCAGGCTCTTCGGTGCTCGGCCCTTCTACATCATCAATCATTTCCACCTTAGGTAAGGTATCATCAATCTTGACATTTATGGATTCCATCACAGTCTTTGTTCTCTTGTTAAACACTCTATACGCTCGACTTGTAGTAGAGTAGCCAAGAAAAATACCCTCATCACTTCTTGCATCAAACTTCCCAAGATTCTCTCGATCATTTAAGATATAACATTTACTTCCAAATACCCGGAAATACTTCACTTTAGGCTTCTTCCCATTCCATATCTCATATGCAGTCTTCTTTGTACAAACTCGAAAGAAAATCCTATTGCCAATGTGACACGAGGTGTTGACAGCTTCTCCCCAAAATTTTTGAGGTATTTGCTTGTTAAGCAACATGACTCTTGCCATCTCCTGAATCACACGATTTTTTCTCTCTACCACTCCATTTTGTTGTGGAGTTTTGGGAGCTGAAAACTCTCTTTTAATACCATTCTTCTCACAGAAGGACTCGAATCTTGCATTCTCAAATTCTCTCCCATGATCACTTCTAACTTTGGCTATTGGAATCCCCTTTTCATTTTGTAGTTTCTTGCACAGAATCTCCAGCCTCTCACAAGCTTCTGATTTTTCTCTAAGGAATTCAACCCAAGTGTATCTTGAGTAGTCGTCCACAATGACCATAATATATCTTTTTCCCCCTAGGCTTTCAGTTCTGGTGGGCCCCATCAGATCAACATGAAGTAACTCCAAACAACGAGAGGTGGCTATCACATTTACCTTGTGATGACTTGCCTTAGTTTGCTTCCCCATTTGACATGCACCACAAATGGTCTTCTTTACTTTTCCAAACTTAGGAAGTCCCTCGACTGCTTCAAGTTTGGAGACTTTTGCTACTTGTTTGAAGTTGGCATGCCCAAATCTATGATGCCACAGCTCCAACACATCCACCCGAGCACTTCTACACGATATTGGTGCCGTGGGAACTATTCCATAACAATTATCCGTAGTCCGGTTTCCTTCCAAAACCTGAATCCCCTCTTCATTGATGATCAAACATTCTTTCTTGGAGAATTGTACCAGGAAATCGTCATCACAAATTTGAGTGATGCTCAGCAAGTTCGCCTTCAGCCCTTTTATGAACAGCACATCTTTCAACAGAGGCAAACCGGGTATCTCAATGGTTCCTTTGCCTAGGACTTGAGCATGGCTTCCATCCCCAAAGGTCACATAGTCACCTACCTTTTCTTTGAGTGACTTAAACAGTGACTTATCCCCTGTCATATGGCGAGAACACCCACTATCAAGATACCACAAACATGCATTAAACACCTTTAATGAGGTATGCACAAATAGGTTCACATGTGACAGACAATCTTGATCTTCAAACACAAACTCATCATCAGGTTTCATGCTACTTTTAGGTTGATTTTTCATTTTCAGATTCTCAATCATCTCACACAACATTCTATTCTTTCTTTTATATTTCTTAATCAATGATTTTGATTCAGATATGCTACTGTGTAAGACAAGATTCTGATTCTCAAGATATTCCAGCATGTGAACAAAAACTCTAGCATGTTTCTTAGTTTTTAATAACTCTACAAGATCATCAATAAGACACCTTTCAGACATATGCATAGAGACATTTTCACAAACACTTGAGCTACAATTCAGCATGGTATAAATGAAAACAACAACCACAACTCAGGGGTCTAGGATCACACTTAGGTAATAAAACCAACAGCAGTGTACCTGCTCTGATACCAATTGAAAGTTCAAAAACGTGTACCAATACACTTTTGAACGTTTAGACCCCCAAAAATTAACTTAACCAACACAAGCAATATGTTAAAAAACAAGTGTGCGGAAACTTAACATATGCTATAATGTGAAATAGGATAAAAACTATCTAAGCCATAACATAATAAAATCACAGCAGATAATATAAAGGCAGAGATAGAGAGGAAGGAAGATGCAAACACAAAGATAACACCCGATGTGTTATCGAAGAGGAAACCGAAGACCTCGGCGAAAAACCTCTCCGCCGCCCTCCAAGCGGTAATCAATCCACTAGAAAATACAGTTGGGATACAAGGACAGCAATAGACCCTCCAAGCCTAATCTACCCAGTGCACCTAAGCCCTCCAAACTTCTTGCTCCAACGAGGTTGCGCCGAACCTTTTTCTTTTCTAGCTTTCCGGATTCCGCTACTGCACCGTAGCATCAACCAATAAAGATTGGCTCATTCCTAACTACTTCCCAGAACTCCAAACGACTGTCTCACAGAGATGATAATGGTGAGAACCAGGTTTGGTATAATGCCTCTCAAGGTTTTGACAATGGAGAGGAAGAGAGTGAGGGATTTTGATGAGACTCTAAGGTAGGGATTGTGTGTGAAACAATCTTATTTTTCTTTAGGGTTTCTCTCTCAAAATTCTCTCTGGAAGCTCTCTTTCAATCGTGGGTTAAAGGGGTATTTATACTAGAGTGGAGAGGAATGTGAAACGTCAGGATTTTACAAAACAGGTGTGGCTCGCGGCTTGGCCTCGCGGCTTGACTAAGTCGCGAGATCCAGTCGCGAGTTAACCGTATGGCCAGTTGTCCTGTTTTGTCCTGTAGTGCTCCAGCTAGCATGACTGTTCATCTTCCAGTATGCTTGGCACGTGTGCTGCTTCTGGCGGCTTGCAGCCGCGAGTCCACCCGCGAGTCCCAGCCGCGACACTCTGTTTTCTTGCACACTCTTGAGCAGTCTTCACTCTATCTCACTCACTACCCTTACAACAAACCCACCTAAATACAGGGTTACTAAATGCTGAATTACAAGCAAATTTGGCACGGAATAAAGCCAATTAGATGGTTGAATAAATTCAACCTTACAATATATGCATCCCCCCTATGGATTTCTCCCCCTACGAATGTGCACGAGGTAGAATTTCTCCTCTTAAGAATGTGCACATGAGTCATAAAATCTTCTCCCCCTTTTTGTCATGAATAGACAAATGAATCAGGAGGAAGGAGGGAAAGAAAAGAAGATACGAACAAGGGTGAAAGATGATGCATGAGGAGTGCAAGATTAATGAGAAAATGAAACTCAAACGAAAGACAAAAACATCTTAAAAAATGCTACAAAGCATAAAGAACTTAACATGCCAAGAATGATGGAACATGATGTAAACCTAGGCATGACATAGACACAAGAACATATTAAGTGCTAAAAGGTCTAAAAAGACTTAACTAGCATGAGAGAAGTGCAAAACATGTCAAGTGTTAGAGTGTGTGCAACAAAGGTGTATCTAGTGTGCATGTGAGATGCATGACCAATGCATTAATAAGCACTCACGAGGCAAAGTGTATAAAACACACCACCAACGATCAAAACATGATAAACATGAATAATTATGGTGATCCCCAAAATTTGGCACTCAACGGAGTCCAAAACAACGAGAAAATGCCATTTGGGCATTTTATCGAACACTTAGAGTGCACACACTACACATATATGTTAAACAATGCATGAACATATGAAAATCTTGCCTAAATACATGTTATTTTTGCCACAAGGGGCCAACATCCAAAGCAAATTATCATTTAAAACAAAGCCCAATCAGAAATATTGACAAAAATTAAGTTTTTCCAACCCCTATGATGAAAATCCCAACCAAGAGCACAAAACTCTTCAAAAAATAATCTAAGGATCAAAATCAATGAAAAGAGTTTATAAATACCTTAGAGATGTTAATGGAATGAAAAATCATTCAAATTGATTGGGTTTTTATGTGAAAATAGTGAAAGAGAGGTTTAAGAGAGGTTTAAAACAGGTTTCCCACGAAATGCCATTTAAAAAGCTGAACTGGAAATTTTCGCGGGAAGCTGACTCGTGAAAGTACTCGCGAAATTTTTCGTGGGTAATCCTTACTCACGAGCTACTCGCGAAACAGTCGCGAAACTCTTTGTCCAAAGCTGAAAAAACATTAAAATTGGACCATTTAACTCCCAGTTGAGCTTACATATGAAATGGGTTATGAAAACACCCAGAAAACATGTTTTTCACACAAAAACAACTTGAAAAACTTTGAAAAACATGAGTGATACAAATCACTTCCAAAAGCAAACAAAAAGAACAAAAATCTTTTTGGCTTGATCCACATATGGTTAAGCACACACACATCACATTTGAACATGTACAAGCACACAAATGAAATAGGCATTCGTTGAACATTAAACTTGTGTGTTATGTGTGTGAATCAAGTGTGGAATAGTCCTTAGACTAGAGTGAAGCTTCAATGATCAATTCAATCAAATTATATACAACTAGTACTAAGTCAAGTGGTCTATCTCAATTATAGAAATGAACATACATGACCTCCCACAAAAATGATTACAAAATCTTTGAAGCTTTCCATTTGGCTTCTTTACAAATCATAATATTTTATCATTTTTGAACAATACATCTCATTTTTGAGATCGGTGCTTGAAATTTTTGATATTTCAAAATTGAGAGTTAGCCTTTGGCTTTTTGAGCACCATACATTTCAACACAAAAGTCGCTTTCCCTTTTTCCTAGTCAAATACTAGTATGTGCGATAGGCTTTTGCAGCTCATTATCTCTTTTCATTTTGAGATTTACACTTGTTGAGCTCTTTAAGCAAAAACATAAAAATAAAGTGAGAAGAGATATAGGCACAAATCTATGCAAGTATCAAGACCATCAAAACTATTGATCAATCATTCATGACAAGCTTGAAGATCTATTTACAACAATCACATATAGTTTTCAAGATTTCTTTCACACAGATATATGTGCATACAAAACAAGCTAAGCTCGTAAATGCACTACGCCATTAGTACGAAGGTATAAGGCCAAACTCACATATGAAATGTGCTCAAACATATATGATCAAACTTTTTGAAATTTTCACTTTTTATGTGGTTTTGGATTTTTTACTCACACAAAATTGAAACATAAAAGTAAGATAAAAAACAAAACAATGCATACAAATAAATGCAAGATGCACAAAATGCATGAAGATATGACATTTCATGCATGAAGGGTCCTATAAAGATCAAAAGAATTAGATCAATGACCAAAAAAGCAAAAGTTCAACCATAAGAACCCTTCCTCATCCAAACGGAACAATTGTTTGGAATGAGTGTCTCATGAGAAGAGAGACGAGGGTTGGAAGAATGGGAACTAGGGATGCACATAGTCAAGGAGTTAAGAGCATTAAACACTTTCTTTAACAACATGCTATTTTCACTCAAATCTAGTTTACCCTTTTTAGCACAACTTCCATGAAGCTCAAGTTTCTCTTTTCTTTTGATTCTTTTAAAAGCATGAAACTTAGAGCATTAAGGTCTTAGATGGCCAAAGGCACCACAATGGTGACAAACAATGCGTTTAGGACCACTAGGCTTTTTAGGAAGGGATCTAGCAACATGGTTTTGTTCTCTCTTCAACTTGGAGCATTGAGATCTTATGTGACCGATCACACCGCAATGGTGGCAAGTTGGAACAAACTTAGATCCATTCAAAACCTTAGGTTGAGACCTAAACGGAGACTTTGACTCAATAGCCTTTCTCTCCACATTTTGAACTCTTTTATGTGGAGGAATGTACACCGATTTGTCCTTAGAGGTAAAACACACATTAGACACAAAATCGGGTACCACAACATGATTGCAACATATATTATCATCCTTTTTAGCAGTATATTCAGCAATCAAACACCTAGCATGTATCTTAAGAGATTCATTTTCACATTTTAGTTTATCAACAAGTTTGTTAGACAAAATAAGTTTAGCATCCAAGTCCATATTCAAATAGTCAAACTCTTTTAGCTTTTCAAGAGAATTTTCAGCAAGTTTCTTATATTTCTCAACCAATTTGTTGGTTTCATTAAGCTTAGCAATCAAATCATCCTTTTCACAAAATAACTTGCTCAAATTCTTTTGAAACTTCTTAGCCTTTTTCTTCAAGAGTTTGTCATTTGGAATGTCAATAACACCCAAAGATTCATATAACATAGCATCACAATCATGAGAAATATCATTCATAGAGGCATTTTCATAAACACGTGGCATGTTACAATCATCAACATCCAAAACATCCACAGAGGCATACAAAGCACTATCCATGGCAAATAAACACTAGGGGTCAAGGATCACACTTAGGTATTTAAACCACAACAAGTGTACCCGCTCTGATACCAATTGAAAGCTCGAAATATGTGAAAACACAAGAGCTTGTTCAAATTACGGCTTGATTGATTTTACACTAACTTAATACTAAGTGCAGAATAGTGTAAACGCAAGCAAACAAGCAAGAGAGCTACTCTAATTCATATTTAAAGCAACACAGCAGTAAAATGAAATGAACAAGAGTAAGGAAGAGAGATGCAAACACAGATAACACCGAGACGTGTTATCGAAGAGGAAACCGAAGAACTCGGTAAAAAACCTCTCCGTCGCCCTCCAAGCGTTAATTGATCCACTAGAAAATCAATTGGGATACATGGGTAAGCAAGAGACCCTCCAAGCCTAATCTACCCTCTGTACCTAAGCCCTCCAAGCTCCTACTCCAACAAGGCTTCTCGGAACTGTGTCTTGTCTAGCTCTTCGGATTCTGCAACAAGCTCCATGTTGCATCTGTCATCCTTAGCTTCTTCCAATGTTTCCTAGCAGTACCAAAACCTTACTGGACACTCTCAAAAGGTATGGTAAGTGTTTGGGCTATTGACCTCTAAATGGTATGGAAATGGAGAGGTAGGAGATGAGGAAATTCCACAAACAAATGTGTAGAGAATTGTTGGTATAACAATTTCTAACTCTCAAGTGTTTTAGCTAGGGTTTTCTCTCAGAAACTCTCCTTCACATTTGTGGGTAATATGGGTATATATAATGAGGGTACAGAAAGTGTGTATCAGTCAATACAGACTAGCGGAACAGAATGTCTCGCGGGTGTCTCGCGGGAAGGCCTTACCCGTAGATACTCACGAGACAAAGCTGTCTCAATCTGTACAGACTCTTCGCATTCCAGTCATGTGCAAGGCACATGCTTTACTTCGTGGGAAGCTTAGTCGTGAGACACCTGCGAGAAGTCTTCTGGCTTCACTTGCTTGAGTCTTCACACACTCTCTCTCTCTAACACACAACCCTTACAATCACATCCCACAATAAATATAGGGTACACAAGATTAATATAATTACAATCAAATTTGACATGGAATAAAAGCCAACAAAATACAAATTTGTAAATCACAACTTTACACTCTTCATTCCTAACTAATAGTTACAAAGAAAATCTTTCACAATAAGCATACATTAGACACTTCCTCTCTCAAATAACAATAGCATTTACTTTATTATGAGAGCACAAATTTTTTGGACAGGGAACTAATTAGACAACCCAATATTATGGCAAATTCAAAGGTTGACATTAATTACCAGAAAATCGTGTGTTACTTTTAGCTAAAAAAAAAAAAAAAAGAACTTGTTTTTGTGATGAGAAAATAAATTTAATATCTTCAAGTTTCTGCCCTCTATTTTAATGTTCACTTTAAATTTTGAAATGATCACTCCAATAGAAACAATCTTAGTATCTTACTAATTGCCATCTCTTGTCTAGTCAATTACATGTTTTGGTTCTTGTTTTGAATTTGAAAGCTATTTTAGACATTTACATCTAACATTGTCATTTAATAATTATAGTTCTAATCCCTTTGAAGTATGTAAAAAGAATGTGAGATTGTTATTTCTTTCTAATACAATACTTTTCTGGGCACATTCAATAATATCTATTAATTAGAAGATTCTAATAGTTTACAACCCAAAAGTAAGTAACCACACCTCCATTATATGGTTGGGCTAAAAATAATTATGATTTGGATAATGTCTCCATGACCATTCTAGGATGAAAAGAGCAACACCATCTCATTAAGGATGTGGGATTTCCGATGTCTCGCCTTCAATTTGGTTTTTGTAGTGGGGCAGTGGTAGCAAATCAATAGCTTAGCATAATCCCTGTGACAAAAAAATCCAACTCAAATTATAACTTTTTCTTTTGGTAGAACAGATTGTATATAATAGATATAAACTATATGGTTGTTACCTCTACATTACCAATATTGTACATATCCCAACAACCATTATGATTTTAATCAACAATATTGTAAACTAACGCATCAAGGATAAATAGTCAATATGATTGGTTAGTAATAGGAAAAGAAGAAAACCTAAAAACTAAACATTTCCTAGCTTTGTTTGATGTATGCTACATTAAATTAAGGTAGCAAACTTAACAGACGAACTTTAAATTTTATAAAGGATCTTATATGTAATATAATTGAATTGGGAAGAAAGAATAGTCCCCAAAAAAATACTTGTTTACTCAAAAGTAACAGAGTACTCCAAGCCACAAAGATAGAAATGCCACCCAAACACCAAAGGCAAGTGCTAAACATAAATAAATTTAAGACAAACTTATTTTTCATGAGGATGAGATGCAAAATGCACTAAGAATTGGAAACATACATCTAAAAAAAGGAATAAAAAATAAAAAAGTATCAAAGATGACGAATAAAGAATAGCTCAAATAATGAATATTGATAGTCCATACATTTTTTATAGGGATTTTGGGACTCCAAAAGACTATCTCCCTCATAATCCATGATTATTTCCTAAAATTCTTTCCAACCATATTCAAATTGAAACCATTACACCAATCTGAGGCATATGCTCCAACCCATATAATAATACTACTTCAATCTATAACATTTTCTATATTTGTAATCAATTTCAATAAAAATTTAATTAATGGAATACAAATCATAATCTCTGACATTGTGAAATTAAAACAAAAAAACAAAAGAGAAAACCTTGAGCAGAATCCATATGGGATTCGACCTTGGCTTGCATCTCATGCAGTGTAGCCACTTCTTCCTCCATTTCCTTCAACTGTTTCTTCATGTCATCCACATCCACTCCCTCCTACTTTAACCATTTTTATTTTCAAAATTACCCAAAAGTAAACTTAAAGTGTACAATTTTATAACCAAAGGCCTATTATTAACACTCAATACTTTACCATCAGATCCAAAGCAAAAACTACAACAGCCAATTCGAAATCATGAGTTGGATAATTTTTGTTCAAAATTCTTTAATTGTCTAGAGGCATAAGCAACGTAGCCAGTCATGTTTTTACATACCATAAAAAAATGACATTGAGAAAATAAGGCCAACAAACACATCTCATCCTGATTAAATCAACAACACAGCATCACATTCCTTACTTATCTTCTTCCTTACCAATCTCCATGTATTATGACTTCTAGAATAACAAAAAAAATCACTTAGGAATTTTATCAAACATCTAGTGTATGTGTAAGAGAAACAACAACACTTAGTTTCATGGAGGTTGGTGTCGCATGAACAAAAAAAATGCATGTATTACAATCATTACTACCAACACGGTAATACCAACATTAGTGAAAACATAATAAGATAGATAAACCATTCTTATTCTCTAAAATCATTTTTATGAAAACATAAGCCAATTTGGTTATGTGCAACGTATGAGTAAATTATTAAAAAATCTAAATCTAAACCAATCCACCCAAGAAATTCAAACCTAAATTATATTCAATTCCCAGATTTGAAAACAAAAAGGGAAAAAAAAAAAAAACAAAAACTTTACCGGTTATGGGTACACGGCCTGTCTCTCTGATGGTGGCAGATTTCTCTTTCTCAATGTGCTTGCAATTCCGGCAGTCTAAGTCTGGCGAGGGACCCAAACTGCAGTAAAAATAAATCATAATTATCGCAAGAATTTGTTTTTTTCTTTTAAAAATTTATTAAAAAAATCAAAAATCAAAAAAAGCAAAAAAAGAAAACTCACCCTGTAACAAAGTGTTAGGATTAGTGCCCTTAAATCTTATTGTTTGATGCTATATGTAATATTATGTATGACATTATGTACGACATGATGTATGACTTAATATTGTAATTAATAAAGCTGTTTTATTATTATCTAAAATAATGGTAACATGAATATTCGGACATTATCATATAGTCCATGAGATGCATAGTATGTGATTTATGTGAAAAGCCACAGAAGATATAAATCACAAGTTCTTTGTAAACTCAGAATATAGTTTGTAGTCGGTGATGAAATTGGGCGTTTCATCTACCAAGACTATAACATATTAACCAAGACATATTGAACTGGACCACTGCAAGATTTATTATTCTCGTAACGACTGTCAATTGCATAATAAATCTCACGACTTATATTAACATGAACTCTTAATCCTGAGAGAATAATGGACCTAATCATGGAATGTAGGTTACTTTGATATATCAGGAGTGAGATCTAAAGTAACGGTCAAAACCTCAGTATGTTGGGCAGCCACATTTAGTGTTGATGGAACATATATTCTCAAGATGGAATTCAAAGTCTCTTAACGGAGATATAAAATATTCCCTTGAGATAAGTTTAATAGGTTTAATTATTCAGAGAGTTAGGCCTAACCAATTTAGTAAGAAATTACTAAAGTATATATTTATGAAATTGGATTTCATATATATATGATGAATAACTTAAAATGATTAAATCGGGTACTCAAGGATTAAGATGTAGTAATCTACAAAGTGGCAGTCTACATTTATGACTTTGTATTACTACGAATATTTATGAAGGGGTTGCATGTACAATAAAGTCTTGGTATATAATTTATAGATAAGGCCTAGACTGCAACTATATTTATATAGTGGTATTAAATATAGTTAATGGTAACTTTGGACTTGTCAAGAGTTGACAGAAAAGTCCAAGGCTCATTGGAGCTAGTGTCTTATTGGTCCCTTTTGGTCCCACTCCAAGCAACATACTAGAGCCCAATTGGAAAGGCCCAAAAGGCTAGCCTAATTAGATAATCAGTTATAAGGAGAGAAACATACAGAATTTTAAAAACTAACAACTTGCATGAAATGGTGTATGTGAGTGTTGGACACTCTCTAATTCTCTCTTGAACAAATTCACATTACTGATTGAGAGACCATACGTCTTGGGCGTTAGTGGAATTGGGGTGAAGATTAAAAGTATTCCCAAGTGCTTACAATCTTTATTTTGAAATTCATCATACTAAGGTACACTCTCTTGTTCTCATATTCTGAAATTTACATAGCACATATTATCTATTGCGAATGAAGTAGATCCGTTATTTTTTTCCGTTGCGTACATGCATATCTCCATCAAATGGTATCAGAGCGGTCTTCAATTTCGTATTGTATAACATGTTTTGTGAGTTTTGGAATTAGAGATTATAGTTTCATGTTGTTAGAAGATTATGCATTTAATTTTCTGCATGGTTGTTGAAACTATGTTTTGATAAAAACTGATATTGATGTTATGATGTTTAAATTTGAATTTAAGTATGTTAAATTGAACTTTAACACTATAGCATCAATGAAATTCAGTTTTGATATCATTCTCTGACTATCACGTTCATATGTTAGTTGTTTGTTCAAGAAAAACCGTAGAAAACTGCCCTAGAAAATTTTTGGAAATTCGAGTTTCACGAGTTTCAATCGATCGAAAATCACTTTCGATCGATCGAGTGAAACAGTGATCAGACTTTTTAAATAGATTGATTTTCGATTGCTAGTTGATCGATCGAATTTGTTTTTCGATCGATTGAGAGGTAATCGAATATTGATCAAACAAGTCAGGTGGTCAAGTTCGAATTTTTTAATTTTTTCAATCAATCGAAGGGCACATTTGATAGATCGAAAGAAGGAAAATCAGAAATTTTTCTAAGTGTTTTCAAATGTATAAAGAGCAAGGCGATGTGTAATTAGATTATGCATGTTTCAAAATGAAAAACCTTTCTTTTAAAAACATCTAGAGGGAGAGAGATACAAGGGTTGGATCTCATGGCCTCCATTGTCGGTTTATTGTAGTGTGATTCAGCACCGCACCTTGGCATATATGCCTTGCTCCCTTTGGAGGGTGTTTAATTCATGGTACTACAAGTTAAATTTCATAATGATGGATGATATGTGTTTTTACATTAAGAATGACAACGCTTCCGTGGAGTTACTTAATGATTCACATAGAATTCAGTCAATGGTGTACACTAGACTAAGTTTAATGTTAACCTCCCTTCGGAGCTATGTTATTATTACTTAGAGGCTAAAAGAAAAGCAACAAATTATTTTTGTTTGGTAAGAGTTACCATGATAGCATTAATAATGAGAATAATTCTCACCTGATCATAGTGATTGGTATGACCTCGCTTCCGAGGAATATTAATTGCGGGATTGGGTTGTTGTTGCATATATTATATTATGGTTTTATTAAGGTTCCATACTATATGTTTATATGCTAAATTGATAATGTCCAGTTTACTTATTATATTCATGTTTATTGTTTTCAGATTTAAACATGGCATCATTTAGCCCACTTGTAACTATTCTTAATCAAAACAAACTGACTGGATCCAACTTTGTTGATTGGAAAAGAAATTTGGACATTGTTCTTACTGCTGAAGAGCACAAATATGTGCTTATTAAACCATGTCCTAGTTTTCCTTCATTAGAGGCTCCTCTTGAGGAAAAACAATGATATGATCGTTGGCAGAAATCTAATGAGATGGCCAAGTGCTACATCCTAGCATCTATTTCAAATGTTCTACAGCATCAAATGCAGGATGTGGAACTAGCTTCAGACATTATGCTAAGTCTGTTTGGTGAGCAAGGCCGTTCTGCAAGGCAAGAGATCATGAGGCAAATTTATAATACCCAAATGGCTGAAGGTAGTTCAGTAAGGGGGCATTGTCTTACAATGATCTCTAATCTGAATACATTGGAAGTTTTAGGTGTCGATATTGATGGAGAATCCCAAGTGGATATGATACTACAGTCACTACCAGAATCATTCAAAGAATTCAAACTTAACTATAATTTGAACAAAAAGATTTATACATTGTCTGAATTAATGAATGAATGGTAGTGGCAGAAGGCATTCTTGGTACTTCCAATGTTGAAGCCAATATTGGTGAAACTTCTACTTCTCAACCTAAGTTGAAAGGCAAGGGTAAGAAGAAGAAGAAAAATGACTTCACCAAGCAAGAGGATAAACAAATTGCCTTAGGGGTTGCTGACAAAGGAAAGAAGATCAAAGGAAAGTGTTTCCATTGTGGTGAGAAAGGACATTGGAAGAGGAATTGTCCAATATTTAAAGCTGCCAAGAATAAGGGTATGAATAATACATTCCTTCTTGAAATATGTTTGGTACAGAATCCCACGGATTCTTGGTGTGTGGATTCAGGTTGTACTAATCATATCTGCAATTCCTTGCAGGGGTTCCAGGAGACCAGAAAGCTTAAAGAAGGGGAGTTGTTTCTTACTTTGGCTGATAGGAGCAGGATTCGGGTTGTAGCTGTTGGTGATTATAATTTATGTTTTGAATCTAGAGTTCTAATATTGGAAGACTATTTGTATGTACCTAATATTCATAGGAATTTAATTTCTTCTACTTACTTAGGTAAACATGGATATTGTGTTATCCTAAAAGACAAGGTTGTAATAAAGAAGGATGAAAGTTCAAAAACATGTACAATAACACTTTTGAACGTTTAGACCCCCAAAAACCAACTTAACCAACCCAAGCAATATGTCAAACAACTAGTGTGCGGAAACTTAACATATGCTATAATAAGGAATTGATTAAACAACTATCTAAGCCACAACAAAATAAACCACAGCAGATAATGTAAAGGCAGAGATAGAGAGGAAGGAAGATGCAAACACAGAGATAACACCAGATATGTTATCGAAGAGGAAACCGAAGACCTCGGCGAAAAACCTCTCCGCCGCCCTCCAAGCGGTAATCAATCCACTAGAAAATACAGTTGGGATACAAGGACAGCAATAGACCCTCCAAGCCTAATCTACCCAATGCACCTAAGCCCTCCAAGCTTCTTGCTCCAACGAGGTTGCGCCGAACCTTTTTCTTTTCTAGCTTTCCGGATTCCGCTACTACACTGTAGCATCAACCAATGAATATTGGCTCCTTCCTAACTGCTTCCCAGAACTCCAAACGACTGTCTCACAGAGATGATAATGGTGAGAACCAGGTTTGGTATAAAGCCTCTCAAGGATTTGACAATGGAGAGGAAGAGAGTGAAGGAATTTGATGAGACTCTAAGGTAGAGATTGTGGGTGAAACAATCTGGTTTTTCTTTAGGGTTTCTCTCTCAAAATTCTCTCTGGAAGCTCTCTTTCAATCGTGGGTTAAAAGGGTATTTATACTGGAGTGAAGAGGAATGCGAAACGTCAGGTTTTTCCAAAACAGGGGTGGCTCGCGGCTTGACCTCGCGGCTTGAATAAGTCGCGAGTTCCAGTCGCGAGTTAACCGTATGGCCAGTTGTCCTGTTTTGTCATGTAGTGCTCCAGCTAGCATGTCTGTTCATCTTCCAGCATGCTTGGCACGTGTGCATCTTCTGGCGGGTTGAAGCCGCGAGTCCACCAGCGAGTCCCAGCTGCGACACTCTGTTTTCTTGCACACTCTTGAGCAATCTTCACACTATCTCACTCACTACCCTTACAACAATCCCACCTAAATACAGGGTTACTAAATGCTGAATTACAAGCAAATTTGGCACGGAATAAAGCCAATTAGATGGTTGAATAAATTCAACCTTACAATCTCCCCCTTTGGCTATTCCGTGACAAAACCCTAAAACAGACTCTAGACTTAACATGTGAGTTGGGAACAGTTGAACAAAACTCACTCACACCTAACTCTAGAAGCTGTGAAGCACTTGAATCATATGAACATAAACTCCTGAAACACAACAATACACCATGATCATTGTAAGCAGAAAATTATAAATGCATATGAAACAGGCAATGTGAGATCAAGCAAAAATGGAGTTAACAAACAAACCATGGCTTGATCAACCAAGTGAATCACCACAAGGTAGTGATCACAGTGCTCATTCACACTTGGAATGAACACAAGGACATACAAGTTAACAAGCACAAGGTAAGACACTTGTATGTTCAACACTCAAGCAATGCATAGCTCACATGGCATATGCATCTAGGAACAATCCTACAAGGGCACAAGAGTGACAGTACATAGACCAAAATGCAGAACATTTAGATTAAGTACTGATTTCAACATAGCATAAAGGCTGCACTTAAGCATGGTACATACCATAAAGCCTACAAAATATGCATAAAACATAAACCCTAAAAGCTTACAAAAGCATATGGGTACAAACCAACAAATACCTGAATAACATCATCAAAATATATTTAAAGATTAAACCAAGAGTATATGAAAAGAGTTAGAAACAGTTATACACCAAAACACATTGTATCAAAAACCATAAAAACACTAAAATACCCAAATCATAAACATATATAACCACATTACTCCCCCTCAACTAATTACTCCCCCTTAAGAGCTGCTTTTCTGCTTCTCAATCATCAATGAACTTTCTCCCCCTTTTTGACATGGAATGGCCAAAGGGTCACTTGTCATGCTGAGTTGTGAAGCTGTCAAGTGTAGCAGCCAAGACATCAATCTGGTCTTGCATGGCTCTCATCCTGTCAGAATGCTCAGTTTGGACTGCCCTGATCCCATCAAGCCTTTCCAGAATGATCTGGAAAGCATCTGGAGGTGTGTCTGCAGAGGTTGAAGCTCTGTGTCTTTTGCCACTTCTCCTAGGTGTTGAAGTTGATGCAAGTCCAGCTGCTTCTGCTTCAGTCTCCATTGGAGCAGCCTCTCCTTCATCACCTTCATCTTCTTCTCCTGGAAGCCTAACACTTATCCTTTTGCAGGTAAGCTTGTTGATTGCAGAGGGTGTAGACATGGGACTGATGTCTTGAGGGATTGGAACTCCTTTACTCCTAAAAATCCTCATAAGCAAACTTGGAAAGATCAATTTAGGCCTAGAGGTTGTTCTAGTCTCATCCACAATGGTGTCATAAATGTGGGAACTTATGTCTATGAAGTTCTTTTCCTTGAGATCCATCAGAAAGACTGCTCTAGCACAGTTGATTGTAGTCAATTTCCTAATGGGATAGAGGTTAAACATCATGATTATGGTAAGACACCTCATGTCCACTGGAAAAGCAGTGGTATTCAAACATTTCCCTTCTCTCTGCCCACCTATCCTTTGTTGAATTGTTTCAATAGACACACTCCTATCCTTGTAATTGATAAATTCTTCATCATCTAATCCTTCAAGCCCTAATGCATCATCTATGACATGAGCATCTAAGACAAACTCTTTACCCCTCACCCAGCAACTCAATTCATTATCTTTTATCACAGCATTTGAGTAGAATTCCCTAATTAAGGGTTCACACACAACAGGGAACCCACTCAGAAGCTTTTCCCATCCTCTTCCTTCAAAACAGCTGGGAATAAAAGTTTGCCTTAAGTCCTCCAGATCCACAAATCTCTCTTGAATGATTCTTGCATTCAAGAAGTTATCCTTGTATCTCTCAAAGTGGTGAACAGACCTAAACAATCTAGAATCCATCTTTAATCTCTTGTCAGCCTTCTTGGTAGTAGATTTCTTCTTCTGTGGTGAGGGAGCCATCTGTGAACAATCAGAAAAGGCCACAACAACATATAGCAATATATGTGCAGAACCAGTCAGAACCATGTAGTAAACAGAGAGAGATATCAACCAAACAAATGAACTTCAAAAACTTAAACAGCAAGCTATTTAGTTCAATCATATGGATAAACCAAGCCTAGGATAGGAAACACATGAACAACATGGTGAAGCTATCCTGAAGGCAAATAAATGACATTGAGGCAGATAATGGAAAAATGATATGACATACAAACAATATATTGAGCCTAACAGAATCTTCCCACAGATTAACAATCTAAGACATGCAAATCTAGCAAAGGAAAACTCACAACCTCAAACAGAACCAATAGAAACATCTCAACAGCTCAAAGTTCAGATTGAAATGAAAGGAATACTTAGCTAAGCACAAGAGCAATAGGAATATGACTATCATTAACACAACCTATATCAACAGCATCCACAAGCTAAGCAAGAACAAGGAGCAGAGACCGAACCACAAACCCATTTCAAAAACACAATCATATGCAAAAAATCAAGGGTAAAAGCACAAAATCAAGTAGAAAAGATTGTAAAACAGAAAACCCATACCTGTAACTTGACGATTTTGAGCCATAAGAGTGCAACACAAGAGATTGGAAAAGGGAGCACGGAGTGTTTGGGAGGGAGAGAGTTTAGAAAGAAGATGAACAGTCACAAAAATTCGAGGGAAAAACTGAAAAAGTTTAAAAACTGCTCCTGTTTCTGCAAAACACGCGATTTTCGCGACTGGATTAAGTCGCCACACAGTCGCCAGCTCAAGCCGCCAAAGCACTCAAGAACCAAATTTTGAAAAAATTTTCTAAGTGTTTTTCGCGACTGGAAGGTCTACCCGCGAGTGAGTCGCGAGCTGAGCCGCGAAAATCTCTGAGTGATCCTCGCGACTGGACCTTCCACTCGCGAACAAGTCGCCAAACATGACCAGCGAAGATGCGACTGAGGCTCGCGACTTGACATACCCGCGACTGAGCCGCCAAAACAGGGCAAAACTGTATTTTTGAAATTTTCAGATTTTTCCAACAAAACACATTCCAAAAACACCTAAAACACTCAAAAATCTTTTTGTGCTTGAATTAACAAAGATTGAGCATGTGAAAACACATTTTATCAAGTACAATCACACAAATGAATATGGCATTTATAGAACATAAACTTGTGTGTTGTGTGTGGATATCAACAATGAGATAGTCCTTTGTCGAATGTGAAGCTTCAATGATCAATTCAACCAAGACATACACAATTAGCACTAGATCATGTGACCAATCTCAATTATAGAAATATGAATATATGACCTCTCACACAACTTGATAACATAACTTGGAGTTTTTCATTTGACTCCACTTTCAGCCTTAACATTTGATCTTTTGAGGCAATCATCTCTCATTGTGAGAGGGATATGTAACATTTCTCTTTGAAGAACAGGCCTTTGGCCTTTTTGAAAGAAATTTCACTTTTAATATAAGGTCGCTTACCCTTTTTCCTAGTCAAATACTAGAATGTGCGACAGGCTTTTGCAGCTCAATATCTCTTTTCATTTGGAGATTTACATTTGGTGAGCTCTTTTTAGCAAAAAAAATAAAAAGTGGGAAGAGATATAGACACAAGTCTATGCATATTTCAAGATCAACATAACCATTCACTAATCATTCATGACAAGTTTGAAGATCTATTTACAACAATCACATAGATTTCCAGATTTTTCCCATAGTGATATGAGTGCATGAAAACAAGCAATGCTCGAAAATGCACAAAGCCATTAGCACAAAGGTACAAGGCAAAACGAGTTTTAAGACAAAAACTCAACAAAGTCAATCAAGCTTTTTGATTTTCAAATTTTTTATGTAATTTTTGGATTTTTGACTCAAGAAACAAAAAGATTGATAAAACACAATTAAGAAATATTCACAAGAAGAATAATCAAGCAAACAACCAAAAACAAAAACAACAAGCATACCAAACAAACATAGTCACAAAGCATAGGAAGTATTAATGCATGGACATGTTGTAATGCTTATGCATGTGTACCCCTTTTCACCCACACGGCACTTGCGTTTGGGGTGATTTCCTTAAAGGATTGGGTACGGGAGTTAGGGCTTTCAAACCTTCGTGAGAAGCTTTCCAAGCAGTTGGTGAATGCACCAATCATCTTCATCACGTTCACCATTCCGGGATCTCCATTTTGCTCTCTAGGTTGATCACCTGCCCAAGTTCTCCTATCAATTCTTGGTCCTCCTGACCTTTGAGGAGTTGCACTGTTCTTTGCTCTCAGCTTTTGGCAATTTGGTCGAGTGTGCCCTTGAAGTCCGCAATAATGGCACACATACATTCCTCTAGGACCTCTTTGTGGTCGAGGACGTGACTTGGCACGAGATTCAGACCTGCCCACCGACTGATTACGATGATTCAGCATCCGTTGGTCCACCACATTCTTCTTCTCCTCCACCTCGAGCTTCACACCAGTAGAGTCAGCTACAACTGGATCTTTGGCCTTTACAAACTTCACTTCTTTAGTGACATTTCCAGTTGAGCTACTTCCTCCGGCATATCCCAGTCCGGATTTGTCTGAAAAGCTCTTTTGAGATGATATAACATCATCTAGTTTCTTGGTGGTGACCCTCTCTATTTTAGCATTTGCTTGCATCACCTCGTTCTCAAGAAATCTCACTTTAGTGTAAGCTTCGGACAGCTCACCATTCAGAGTTTCAATCTCGCATTTGGCCTCCCTATACCGGATTAGGAGACTTTTGTAGTCCTCCTCAGCCTTCTTCATCTTTCTCACAGCAGCCTTGGCTACCCTTGTGTATTCACCCGACTTCTCCAAGAGTGAGTTGTAATTTTCTTGAAGAGTTGCTGTGCTTTCTTCTTCTTCAGCTTCAGACTCTTCAACAATTCCTAGTGAGTCATCATCACTATGTTCTCCAAGGTCTTGAACAATCAAATTCAATTCATCCGAAGACTCAACATGAGCGATAGTCATGAAAGCTGAATAGTTCCCTTCTCCATCACAGCTCTCTTCAGATTCTGAGTCGGACGAGTCTGAATCACTCAAGGTCGTGGCATACACCTTGCCTTTCGATTTCAAATAATTAGGACATTCCTTCTTGAAGTGTCCATGCCCGTTGCATTCAAAACAAGTTACACCTTGTGTGGATTGGGATTCTTTTCCATCTTTCCTGTTGAAATCCCTCTTCTCCCTTCCAGAATTTTGGAATTTTCTCTTATCATCAAATTTTCCATTGTTTTTGAATTTCAAAAACTTCTTGAAATTTTTAACAAGATAGGCTACTTCCTTGTCCACCATATCTTCTCCCGATGAGCCTTGATCTTCCACCTTCTCATTAACGGTCTTTAGAGCAAGGGATTTGCTCTTCCGTTGATTTGGCAGCGACATCTCATAAGTCTGTAGTGAACCAACCAGCTCCTGTACCTTGATGTCGTCAAGATCCTTGCTCTCTTCAATGGCTGTCACTTTAGCACGGAAGCTTTCCGGAAATGATCGAAGGATCTTCCTTACAATCTTTGAGTCCTCCATCTTCTCCCCCAAGTTAAACTTACTGACAACCACTTCATTTAACTTCCCATAGAAAGAGTCGAAAGACTCATCCTCACTCATCTTGAGCTCCTCAAACCGAGTGGTCAGCATTTGTAACTTGGTATCTTTTACTTTCTTCGTGCCTTCATAAGTTGTTTCCAGAATCTCCCATGCATCTTTGGCAATGGTAATGTGAGAAATCCTGTGAAATTCATCTGGAGACACACCACAGAAAATAGCATTTAGTGCTTTACTGTTAGCATTAGATGCAGCAAGTGCTGCCTTATCCCATGTGGATTTGGCTGCCTCAGGTTTGGTCCAACCAATCTCAACAGCATCCCACACGGATTCATCAATAGAGCATAAAAAAGCTCTCATACGAACCTTCCAAAATGCATAATTACTTCCATCAAAATATGGAGGTGCATTAAGGGATTGAGACCTATCCATCTCAAAAAGGGAGTCAAGGATCACACAATGGTAATGAAACCAAACAGCTGTGTACCCGCTCTGATACCAATTGAAAGTTCAAAAACGTGTACAATAACACTTTTGAACGTTTAGACCCCCAAAAACCAACTTAACCAACCCAAGCAATATGTCAAACAACTAGTGTGCGGAAACTTAACATATGCTATAATAAGGAATTGATTAAACAACTATCTAAGCCACAACAAAATAAACCACAGCAGATAATGTAAAGGCAGAGATAGAGAGGAAGGAAGATGCAAACACAGAGATAACACCAGATATGTTATCGAAGAGGAAACCGAAGACCTCGGCGAAAAACCTCTCCGCTGCCCTCCAAGCGGTAATCAATCCACTAGAAAATACAGTTGGGATACAAGGACAGCAATAGACCCTCCAAGCCTAATCTACCCAATGCACCTAAGCCCTCCAAGCTTCTTGCTCCAACGAGGTTGCGCCGAACCTTTTTCTTTTCTAGCTTTCCGGATTCCGCTACTACACTGTAGCATCAACCAATGAATATTGGCTCCTTCCTAACTGCTTCCCAGAACTCCAAACGACTGTCTCACAGAGATGATAATGGTGAGAACCAGGTTTGGTATAAAGCCTCTCAAGGATTTGACAATGGAGAGGAAGAGAGTGAGGGAATTTGATGAGACTCTAAGGTAGAGATTGTGGGTGAAACAATCTGGTTTTTCTTTAGGGTTTCTCTCTCAAAATTCTCTCTGGAAGCTCTCTTTCAATCGTGGGTTAAAAGGGTATTTATACTGGAGTGAAGAGGAATGCGAAACGTCAGGTTTTCCCAAAACAGGGGTGGCTCGCGGCTTGACCTCGCGGCTTGAATAAGTCACGAGTTCCAGTCGCGAGTTAACCGTATGGCCAGTTGTCCTGTTTTGTCCTGTAGTGCTCCAGCTAGCATGTCTGTTCATCTTCCAGCATGCTTGGCACGTGTGCATCTTCTGGCGGGTTGAAGCCGCGAGTCCACCAGCGAGTCCCAGCCGCGACACTCTGTTTTCTTGCACACTCTTGAGCAATCTTCACACTATCTCACTCACTACCCTTACAACAATCCCACCTAAATACAGGGTTACTAAATGCTGAATTACAAGCAAATTTGGCACGGAATAAAGCCAATTAGATGGTTGAATAAATTCAACCTTACAAAGGATAAAGTGTTTATCTGTTCTGGCAATAATGTGGATGGTCTTTATATTTTAACTCTTGTTAAGCATGAATTATATAATTTTGAATTAGATAATAACTCTCATGTGAAATCATTAAAGAGAAAGTTTCCTTCTACTAGTGATGCATATCTTTGGCACTTGTATTTGGGTCATATTAATTCAAATAGGATTCAAAGACTGATCAAAGATGGACTTTTAGAGCCCATGGACTTTGATGAATTTCCAGTTTGTGAATCTTGTTTGGAAGGCAAAATGACCAAACGACCTTTTAACGCAAAAGGTGGAAGAGCCCAAGATTTGCTAGAACTAGTGCATTTTGATGTATGTGGTCCTATGTCAACCGAAGCAAAAGGAGGTTATGAGTATTTAATCACTTTTACTGATGATTACTCAAGATATGGTTATGTGTACCTAATGAAACGGAAGTCCGAAGCCTTTGAAAAGTTCAAAAAGTTTAGGGCTGAAGTTGAGAATCAATTAGGTAAATGCATAAAAGCCATTCAATCTGATCGTGGTGCTGAATACCTTCTTAGGGATTTCAAGGATTACTTAACTCAAAATGGGATTGTATCCCAATTGGCTGCACCTGGAACTCCCCAACAGAATGGTGTAGCAGAAAGAAGGAATAGGACTCTTTTAGAAATGGTTAGGTCCATGATGAGTTACTCAACTTTACCAATTTCTTTTTGGGGTTCTGCCTTTAATACAGCAACACTTCTTTTGAATTTAGTTCCATCAAAATCTGTTCCCAAAACACCTATGGAATTGTGGAGTGGGCGTAAGCCTAGTATGAAATATCTCCACATTTTGGGTTGTCTTGCACATGTGTTAAAAGGGAAGCTTGATAAATTGGAACCAAAATCAGAAGTGTGTTTGCTTATAGGTTATCCAAAAGAAACTAGGGGTTATTTAATCTATAGTCGTAAAGATAACAAAGTTTTTGTTAGTACAAATGCTAAATTCTTGGAAAATGACTATATGAACAATTTTACTCCTAGAAGTTGAGTTGTTTTGGCTGAAATGAATGAACCTGTAAGAGAACAACCAATGGATGAAACTAGGGATGATGTGGCTGTATTAGATACACCACAAGATACTACTCATGAGATGTCTAGTACACAGGTGCCTCATCGTAGTGGGAGAATTGTTCGGCCTCCTATAAGATTCATAGGTTTGGGAGAAACTTATGAAGCTATCTCAGAAGAGGTTGAATCGGATCCCTACACTTATGAAGAGGCAATGAATGATATAGATGCACATCATTGGGTCAAAGCTATGAAATCTGAATTAGATTCTATGTATTCCAATCAAGTTTGGGATCTTGTAAAGGCGCCTAATGATATTAAACCTGTTGGTTGCAAATGGGTTTACAAGAGGAGAGAGGGATAGATGGAAAGGTTGAAACCTTTAAAGCAAGGCTAGTGGCAAAAGGGTATACACAAAAAGAAGGAATTGATTATAAAGAAACCTTTTCACTAGTAGCAATGCTTAAATCTATCAGAATTCTCTTATCCATTGCTGCTTATTATGATTATGAGATTTGGCAAATGGAAGTTAAGACTGCATTTCTTAATGGCAATCTTGAAGAGAAAATCTATATGATGCAACCGGAAGGTTTCATAGCAAAGAACCAAGAACATATGGTATGCAAGTTGAAAAGGTCCATTTATGGACTTAAGCTATCTAGGTCATGGAACATTAGATTTGATCAAGCAATCAAATCATTTGGTTTTGAACAAAATCTTGATGAACCATGTGTGTACAAAAGACATTAAGATAAAATAGTATGTTCCTAGTGCTTTATGCTGATGATATTCTACTCCTTGGAAATGATGTAGGGGTAATGTCATCGATAAAGGTTTGGTTATCAGGCCAATTTGATATGAAGGACTTGGGTGAGGCTAACTTTATTCTAGGGATCAAGCTTTGGCGAGATCGCAAGAATAAGATGTTAGGCTTATCACAAGTTGGATATATAGATAAGATTCTAGAACGGTTTAGCATGCAAAACTCCAAGAAAGGATTACTTCCTTTCAGACGTGGAGTTCCTTTGTCTGATGACCAAAGGCCTAAGACTCAAGAGGAAGTAGATATAATGAGACAAGTTCCTTATGCTTCTGCAGTGGGAAGTCTCATGTATGCCATGCTTTGTGGCACTCGCAAACTTTTCCGGAAGAAGATTGATGATGGGCTCAAAGCCCACCTCCCGGATATAACCCCTAGTTTTGGGGGCAAGTAGGTTGAACCACTCCACCACCTTATTGGTGCTTCATTTACCAGCATAAAGGGATGATGACAGCAAAAAAGAAAGATGTCATTAGATTCATGATTCAAGAGAGATTCAAGAAATATGGTGTTTTAATGCGAGAATAAATATGAAAAGAATGATACAGTGATAATCGGGTGCAAAATTGTCAAGAATATGCATTAGAATTGCATGTGGAAGTGAAACGGTTAAAAAAAGAAGTAGGAATGGGCAGAGCAGGGCTTCTACCAGGAGTCTCATGTACGCGAGTTAAAGCCCATGAATGCAAGCAAGACCTAGCATACGCAGGTCCATTCCCACATACGCAGAAACTCAAGAATACACCTGCATAAACAAGAACAGAGCTGCATACACATAAATTCAAGCTGCATACATAGGCCCGAGCCCACGCACGCAAGAACACATACAGAAGCAGTTCTTCGACATTCTCAAGGAGGCTTCATCCAAAATCAATCCTAGACATGTTCCTACCCCTACTAAGGCATTAGGTTTTCATCTAAACCTATCCTACATCAAAACCCAAGCATTTAGATAGCAAAAAATAAATCTAAACCAAAGATTAAGGGGAAAATTGAAAATGTGAAAAAAAGAAAAACTTACTGATTCACTCGCAGGAATGTGATTCTCTATCCGGTATATCAATGGTGGAGGCCCTACTAACCTTGTGGCTCCACTCCAACGGGTGAGACGGAAGGCATCATTAGCAAGGGCGTGGGAGGATTTCTTAGCCTTGGCTACCATTGGAGGAGATGATGAGGGGAAGAGAAAATGAGGAAATGAGAGAGTTTGAGAGAATGAGGAGGTCAGAAGGTGTATGGAAAAGAAAGGGGAAAGAGAGGTTTTTGTAGAGAGACAAGAGAAAGGAGTTATGAAGAATGTGAAGGGGTGAGGAAGATGAAGAGAATGAAGAAGAAGAAAGAAGAAATGGTTGGCAATCGTTGGAGAAAATAAAAAGGCAGGAACACACTTGATGGCTAAACTACGTGTAGTTTAGTCATGACTAGTAAAAAAATAAATAAAATAAAATAAAATTTCTTTCAAGGAAGGGATGTCTCAAGGTTCCTACAACTAAACACAAATTATCAAAAAAAAAAAAAGAAATAGCCCTAATGGATCAAGCACATCACACACTATCCCTGGTGGTTCAAGCACCTCAAAAACCTTCCCTCAGCGGGTCAAGCATGTCAAATACCATACTTAGTATGGAAGTAGAAGACTCTTCCTCAACCTTTCAAGCATCTCAAGCAAAACATCCCCAGTGAGGAAGCAGAAGATTCTTCCTCAAGTGAATCAAGCATGTCAAACACCATACTTGGTAAGGAAGCAAAAGACTCTTCCTTAACACTCCAAGCATCTAAAGCAAATCCCTAGTGAGGAAGCAGAAGATTCTTCCTCAAATGTATCAAATGTCATCCCCATGAAGGAAGCAGAAGACTTTTCCTCAATGATCCTGGCATGTCAAGCAAGTCCCCAGTAAGGAGGCAGAAGATTCATTCCTAATAGGCCCAAGTACATCAAAGCAAGTCCCTAGTAAGGAAGCAGAAGACTCTTACTCAAAGTATCCCTAGTAAGGAAGTAGAAGATTCTTCCACAGTGAGTCCCATATATAAAAAACATCCCCAGCAAGGAAGCATAAGATTCTTCCTTAAAATCCTCAATAAATAATGAAGGAAGTAGAAGATTCTTCCCCAGTGGATCACACATCTACACTACTCCTCAAAGAGTTCATCTATACTACTCCTCAGTGAGTTTCTTATCTCCAAGCAAGAGGTAGAAGATTCCTCCCCATGCACATCCACTCCTCAGTAAGTTTTTCACCATCCCTAGTGGATCCTACTCGTGCATATATCCTTTGAGAACTGCAGACACAGTAGAAAAAGGTATAGATAGTGATAGAGAAAAAGGCCAAGGCCAACCCGAGGCAAGAGCCTTACTCAACAAGGTAGAGAAAGAAGTGAAGAAGATAGGAGGAATAAGTCACCCGAAGAAGTTTGAGACAAGAGCCCTAGATGGACACCACAGAGACTATATCCTTTTGTTGTTTGTTGGGTTAGCTCGCAAGAGCACCCTTATTTGGTTTTTTTTTTTTTTCTTTTTTCTTTTAGTGACTCTAGGATAGTAAGTCACTCATCATTTTCTTAAAAGTGGCAAAACAGGTTCTGGGATATTGAACTTGTTATTGCTCGTTTTCTGAACAACAAAGGTGAGACTTTGGACATACGAATCCCACCCAGGTCTTTGGAGTTGCACCCCACCCTATGTATTCATGATGTGTATCGTGTGCGTGGGTTGGGCCCAAGCCGTACATTGAAACCAAATGTTTTGTCTCTTATTCTTTTGATTCCATTTGCAAAGCTCATGAATCAAAAGAGAGGCATCTGTAGACACCGTATTTTGTACCTTTTACGACTTGGGCCCTCATTCCCCAATGATACTCAAACTCTAAGGCCCAAGGCTAGTTTAGACCCAATCAGATATTAAATTGACTTGAGGAGCATTAAAATGGAAAATATAACCATTTCAATGAGAAAAAAATCTATTTTTGAAAATAAATTGACCAAAGTAACCCTCAGCCTACGTACGTGGGTCGCAGCCTGCGTATGTGTGCCACTGCATGCGTACACAAGCACGATCCTTCACACGAAATGCAAGTTTTCTGCAATAATTGCTGAGGTTTGAAATGAATCCCACATAATTTGGGAGCCACTCCAAACCCTATCTTTTCAACTATAAAAAGCCTTACATGGAAAAACCTGAGATTCACCAGAAAATAGTGAATTAAAAGGGAGTTTTTTACAAAACACCCTCAAGTCATTTTTATTTGATCAGGACATTTTCTGGCCCCAATCTCTTGAGTTTACGATTATTAATCACTTTTTCATTGAATTTTGATAGATTTGACTGGGAAACAGTAAAAAATCAAGCCTAGAAGCTTTCGCTTTAAGGTACTCTTTTAAACTTTTCTTTTTCTTTTCTGTCTTTAATTCTTGTTTTAATCTATTTCTTTTGTTTAGCTTACGTTTATATATGTTTGTTTAGGTTAGTTTTAGGTTTTGCTTATGTTTTTAAGCATGCTAGGTTGTTAGATTTTACGTTTTTGGTTATTGCTCTGTTTTTGTGTTTCTATCTAGGCCACGGGCTTTGAGCCTATCATCCTTCTTCTACCAGAGAGGTCGGCGAGCGCTCTCCTAGCTCAATGTCCTATTGAGAGGTGGTGGGACACTACTCACACATTTTATATTGCTGAAAGGGAGATGACTGTTACTCCCCGAGACTTTCACCGCATGATCGGCCTTAGGTGTGACAGTGTTACCATAAACCTGGATGGCAAGTCGGGCACTTGGTTGGTAATTGACTTGCTCGGGAGGAGTTATTCTTTAGACACAATCTACTACTTCAACATTAATGTGGATTACCACCCCCTTCCTTAGGAGATGGCTGTGTACTGTGCCCAAATGGCTAGGGCATTCTTGTTGTACATTATAGGGGCATATCTCTTTCCCAATAGAGGGTAGACTGTATCCTTGAGGTGGCTAGCCCTCTTTCATGACTTCAAGGTTGCTAGTGGAGCTAACTAGGGGCAGGCGTGTCTTGCTTACTTGTACTCATGCCTGGACACACTTAGTCTTAGGGTCTTGTGCTAGTTGGTGGGGCCTTGGAAGCTTCTAGAGGTTAGTTTCTTTCTCTTTTCTCTTATGATAAGCCAAAATGTATTGGCCCCTTTGGTAAATTAGTCAATTAATTATCCAAGTTAATTAATTAAGTCAATTTAACATGCAATAGCGTGGTAGCACAAAAAATCACCAATTATACTAAATGCAGTGGAAAATAAATTTGATAGAGGTGATTTGTTTACAAATGGGGAAAACCACCGAGGCAAAACCCCATCGAGTGAATTTAAGGTCACCACTCCCAAGAATTCACTTTTATCAATCATAAGCAGTTACAAGTAAAAAGAATCCTAGTACCCAATACCAATCTACAGTTGAACCCTTACCCTAATACCCAATTGGACTTATATTGTAGTGGCAATCTCTTTATTCAATGCACAAATCCTAGTACGTGACTAACTAATGATACACAGATCCTAGTACGTGACTAACACACCAACTTGAGGAAGATGTTGGCTGCAAAGTTCTTCAGTTCATCCAACAATGAAGATCAGGAAGCTCCTTGGTCACAAAACCCTTAGCATAAAGATGCAGTATCTTCTACAAATAATATGATGAACTAGAGCAATTTCTGTCATCGGTCACAATATGCATGGATTATCACTTTGCATCACCTTGCATCACTTGTGACGGCTCTTAAAATAATCCTTATATATGTCCAGGGTTGTGAGAAAAGAAACCCTACAAAAACTCAAGGATATGCATGTAATCTAATTTGGAAAACCTGATTTTGTAATTCTCGACAGATTCAGCTTATGTCGAGCTTCTGTCAGTAATTCTCGATAGAAAGGATTCTATCGAGACTTTTGTCGAGTTTTAATGAGTAACAATTCCTTTACTTGTTTCTTGGTCAGATTTGCATGGCTTCAATACTAAACTTGAACACTTGTTTCTTGAAGTATTAAACCCATCCTAGATCTACCTAGTTACAAGTAAAGTTCATTTTGTCAAAGGATTAGCCAATTACATAGATATGTCCCTAACATCTTTGATAGGCCAAAAACGTATTGACCCCTTGTGATGAATTAATTGATTAATTAGTCAATTTTATTAATTAATCAAATTAACATGCAAATGTGTGGTAGTACAAACAAATCACCAATAAACTAATTATGCAGCGGAAATTAAATAACACGGTGATTTGTTTACGAATGGAGAAAACCTAACGGCAAAAACCCCACCTGGTGATTTTCAGGTCACCACTCCCGAAACTCTACTATTATCACAACAAGTGGTTACAAGTAAAGGAATCCCAAGTACCTTACCAACCTACAGTTGAACCCTTACCCCAAGACCCAATTGAACTTGTTCTGTAGTGACAATTTCCCCTTTTGATGCATGGCTCCCAAGTACGTGACTAACCAATTGCGCGGATCCCAGTACGCGACTTCAATCACCAACCAAGAAGGTTGTTGGCTACAAAGTTCTTCAATTCATCCACACGATGAAGATCAAGAAGATGCTTGGTCACAAAACCCTACGGTGCACATACATAGCAACTTCTTCAAGAGAGAGAGATGAACTAGGGCAAGAACTTCGTCTCCGGTCACAATTTGCTTGAACAGAGTTTGCTCAATGCTTGTGCAACTTGTGAACTGTTTGACGACTCTTAAAACAATCGTTTTATATTTCTAGGGTTAGGAAAAAAAAAAGGCCCAAAGACACATTCACGGATTCCAAGAAAAACATATCTGAATTTCTGTTTCTTTAAACCTTGATAGATAGAAGCTGTCAAGCATCTGTCGAGCTAGCTGTCGAGCCACGGGGCTGAAACAGTTTCTTAAACCTCAACACATGCTAGCTGTCAAGCTTTAATAACTCTGCACTTTTAGCTTGTTTTCTTGAACAGACTTGAAGGCTTCAACACTTGATCTTGAAACATGGTTTCTTGAAGTATTTAAACACATCCGAAATCTACCCAAATACAAGTAAAGTACGTTTTGTCAAAGGATAAGCCAATTACATAAAATAGTGACATATGTTCTTAACAACTGAATCACATATGTCCTAACAATCTTGTAGCTCTTGTACATGCTAAGGAAAATGGTAACCCATGTTATTGCAAACTGTCTTCACACTCTCTTTGTGCCTTGCAAACTGTCATCTTACAAACTATATTCTCTGTACACTATAAAACTACATTCACTTCTACACTGTAATTCTTGCTAACTGTATTCACCTTATACACTATGCTCTTGCAAACTATATTCACCTTGTACACTATGCTCTTACAAACTGTATTCATGTTTCTCTTTTTCTTTTTAGTGCCAGGCTGTTTGATATGGTCTTATCATTTCAAGGCTGAACTTGAGCCTTAGGAATTCCCTTACAGTAAGGGCCCATCTAGATGGGTTATCTTCTGGTGATGTGAGTTTGAGATTCAATGCCTTTCATTATGTGTTTTTATTTATTTATTTATTTTAATTATTTTTTTACGCCTTCTTTCTAACCTTATGCATTTTTTAGGCCGGTGTTCCTCCTATTTTGACTCCTCATTTGGAGGCATCTACTATTATTGTTGCTGAGATCACCCAGCCTTTAGAGGGTGCAAGTTTAAGGGTGCTCTATTTGGCGAAGTGAGTGCACTACCAATTGGTGGGAAAGGATGCCCCACAGGTGCCTATGGACCCGTCGGAGTTCATGCTTACCCCACTCTCCATGATTGATGCTGAGTACACCTTATGGATTCCTGGTGTGGCCTATGTCAGTTGGCTTAAAGAGGATTTGGACTATGAGGAGTTCAACTACACTTGCCTCATGCTCTCCCTTACTGTTGAGGTATGTGCTCTTTCTTCTCATCCTTTCCATTCCTACTCTTCTTTTGTGTTCTTGTACATGGTAATGTTGAACTAACATGCTTGTACCAGGATGCCCTTGCTCCTAGCGTTCCTATTGACCCTCCTCATTTGCCTTGGAAGATCTATGCTTATGGCCATGATGGCTTTGCTAGGGAGCATCCCGTGCCTCATAACACAAACGTCATGGGCTATCCTTTTCCGGACAGCACATAGGCAGTGAGTTCTCTTCCATTTCCTTCTTCTCTATTTCTTCTTCTCTTACATCTTTCAACTACTCATTCTAACCCATTTCCATTCACATTTTTGTTAACTATCTAGGAGCACAAGGAGTTGGTATGGCTAGTTGGGAGCCTCAAACTAGAGGTGACTTAGTTTTCGAAGGACTTGTACAGTCCTAGAGGATTGGAGGTGACTCATAATCAAGGAAGATGCATTTCCAGTGATTCCTATAGACAGATAGATAGATAGGTATAGACACAACATAACATAGCATACCCTTTTCTTTATCTTCTATTGCTTTTATTATTTTCTCTTTTTAGCACACATTTCTGAACTTTGGATTTAGTTTAAGACATTGGGTTGTATTTTAAGA